>NC_041393.1:147187931-147284503 GCF_002162155.2 Triticum dicoccoides
CGGGGCGGCGTCCGGGGCGGCGTTGAGGTCGGGGGTTGGGGCGGCGTAGAGGGTGCGGAGAGCGTGCGGCGGCCGACGGGCGACGGCGGCGGCGAGAGTGGAGAGAGTTGGATTTGGGGGAAGTGGCGTGGGGAAGGACAAACCCCGTGGTTAAGTCAGAAGTAGCAGTAGCGCGTTCCAGGAAAAGCGCTGCTGCTATCTTAGCTACAATGCGTTCTCTGATACACGCTACTGCTACTCCTTTCTCTTTTTTCCCTTTTTCATTTAGTTTTCTTCACATTTTATTTGTTTCCTTTCACCTTATTCTATTTCTTTCATTTTCAATTACCTTTCCATTTTATTTCCATTTAATTTTATAACCTTTAGCAGCAGCGAGTTTATATTAAAACGCGCTGCTACAAACAACGTAGTGGTAGCGCGGTTCGTCATAGACCGCTACTACTATGTGTAGCCTATGGGCTAAGCCGTGGGAATTTTAGTAGTAACGTGTGTACAGCAAGACGCGCTACTGCTAGATCTTTATCTGCAGCGCGGTTTCCTCAGGCGCGCTACTGCTAATTAGCACCAACGTGCTTTTTTGACCCACGCTACTCCTAAAGTTCTGTGTATAGGGTTTTCCCTAGTGGTGGAAGATAAAACCGACGACTCCGAAGTCATCGACGGTATGGACAACGATGCAGGAGAAGCTCCAGAATCCCTGGGGCGTGGGACTACTACCTTGTCACACGACATATACATGGTAGATACGCCCAATAAGGATGTCAGCGATAATCCGAAGATAAAACACCCGGGAAAAGCCAAAAAGGCAGCGCAGACGCCGCTCAAAGTCCAGCAATTGCAAAAATAGCGACAAGAGCGCAAGAAGGGTCGATATACCCGTAAACTCCGAAAGCAACCACGACCACATGGACCCAGTGATGGAGCAGGATGAGCCAGGTCACGCTAAACCAAGTTCGGAGCAAATATCTGATCACAATGATCCAGAGGGACGAGCTCATGAAACCACTCCAGAACAGGAAGACAGTCTGGGCGACGATGCATTCATCATCCCGGACGAACAAGTGGAATGAGACAACCTCCACAGAAAGCTTATGGCCACCGCAAGAAGTCTAAACAAGCAAAAGCAACGACTCAAGGCCGCACAGGAAAAGCTCAGTCGCAGATGGAATAAAGTGCTAGACACTGAAGAAAGATATGGCGACGATCGCCATACGAAAAGCTATCCAAAGCGCAAGCTACTGCAAGAATTCGATGACGAGGCCGTTCCACCAAAGAATAATACAACCGGGAGACCAGACGTACCGCTCCACAACCGCAACAGAACGGCCACAGACGCCGTGCATGATCTACGTGAGCATCTGGATAAGAAAGCCGGTGCAGCCAGGTCCATCTATGGATCTAAAAGACACACCCCGGCGAGGGACCATGGTCACCCAAACGCTCATACAAGCCAAATACCAGTTCAGAATAAATTCCAGACACAGCAACAACCGACTACATGCCACAACACGTCCAGATACAGAGGGGCTGCTCACCCCCTGTGCTTCACGGAAGAAGTACTGGACCATGAATTCCCACAAGGCTTCAAACCTGTGAACATAGAAGCATACGACGGCACGACAGACCCAGGGGTCTGGATTGAGGATTTTATCCTACATATTCACATGGCTCGTGGAGATGACCTCCACGCCATCAAATACCTGCCCTTAAAATTGAAGGGACCAGCTAGACACTGATTGAAAAGCCTCCTCGAAAACTCAATTGGGAGTTGGGAGGAACTCAAAGATGCTTTCAGGGCCAATTTTCAAGGGACTTATGTCCGGCCTCCGGATGCAGACGACCTAAGTCACATAAACCAACAGCCCGGAGAGTCCGCCCACAAGCTTTGGAACAGATTCCTCACTAAGAAGAATCAAAATTTTGATTGTCCGGACTCCAAAGCCTTAGCGGCATTCAAACACATCATCCGTGATGAATGGCTCACCTGACACCTCGGCCAAGAAAAGCCAAGGACAATGGCAGCCTTAACAAGCCTTATGACCCGCTTTTGCGTGGGTGAAGATAGTTGGCTGGCCCGTATAGGTACTAGCGACCCCAGGACATCCGAAATAAGGGATGGCAATGGGAAGCCACGGCGTAATAAAAACAAACGCCAAAACAAGGAAGAGAGCCCGGATAACACAAAGGTCAACGCCGGATTCAAGGGCTCTCGACCTGACCAGCAAAAGAAGCCATTTAAAGGCAGTAAAGAGGGACCGTCCGGTCTGAACAGAGTTCTGGACAGACTATGCCAAATCCACGGCACCCCGGAGAAACCTGCGAACCACACACATAGAGAGTGATGGGTCTTCAAGCAGACCGGCAAATTAAATGCCGAACACAAAGGGAGGGAAACACCAAGTGAAGATGAGGACGAACCTCGCCAGCCGAACACTGGGAGACAGAAAAGATTCCCGCTAGAGGTTAAGACAGTAAACATGATCCGCGCGACCCACACATTCACAAGAAGGCAAGAACATGCGCTCAGAGACGCGCATGATGAAAAGCCCACCGTACCCATATCCGACTACTGGATGTCTCGTCCGATCACCTTCGATCATATGGACGGCCGAACTTGTATTCAGCGTGGAGTATCACAGGCCTTGGTGCTTGACCCAATAATCGACGGATACCGCCTCACCCGTGTCCTCATGGACGGCGGAAGTAGTCTCAATTTAATATACAAGGACACTATTCACAGAATGGGGATAAACCCATCCAGAATTAGCCAAAGCAACACCGCCTTTGAAGGGGTGATACCAGACGTTGAAGCCTACGGCAGGGGCTCCGTCGTGCTGGAAGTAACATTCGGCTCCCCAGGCAACTCCAGAAGAAAAGAATTGCTCTTCACCATCGCGCCCTTCCAAAGCAGCTATCATGCATTGCTAGGAAGAACGGCCTTCACCCGCTTCAACGCATTGCCGCACTATGGCTACCTTACACTCAAGATGCCCGGTCCACGTGGCGTCATCACTGTTAGAGGAATAACAGAGCACTTTTCATGCGCAGAGGAACACGCGACGGCCCTGGCGGTCGGACTGTAAGCGGCCTCCAAATATCATATACATGACTGGTCATTAAGACCACAGATACGGTTAGACGAGTCCGGTAGCCCGGATATAATCCAACCGGGGCACCGTATATGTACCCCCATAGCGGAAACCAGGGGCTATAAATATTTAATACAACAACACATTTGGCTCAACCTTATTGGCAGAGCAACATCGTACACCTTTATTATCCATCGCATACTTACGTTGCATTCTCCTATAAGTTTTCCTTTTTTCCACAAACAACGTTCGCGCGATACCCTTCCAGGATACGGCACAACGGAGACAAAGGCGCAGACATGCAGTAGGGCCCCGTTCAAAAGGTTTCTTTTTAGATTAAGCCCCTGTGTAAACCTTTTCTATTGCCTCTTGTTGTTTCAACCACCCCCTGGGTTTCATACCCATAGATGATACTGTCATTGTTAGCATTTCACCACGACAAAGTACCGCATGTACCTGGAAATACAGGGTTCATAATGAATGGGCATTCTTGAGCCCATTGTGACGCCCCAAGACCGACGCTCCAGATGCTGCCCAGTTATTTTGTTATCGCCGTGTGTTTCTTTTGTGCTTGCTCTTTTATTTTTGCATTGCATCATGTCATCATGCCAGCATGTCTTTTAATTTTTAAAACTCAACTAAATAAATTGTATGGATTTTTCGATCCATTTAAATAGAGGGAATTCACTTGTGATTTCTCTTTATAACATATTAAAGCCTCTCAATATTATTAGGGAGCTATAATAAAATTATTCCATTTATTTGGAATTAACCATAACCCACTTGCAAAATATCCCATGCCGTTGTTATCTCAATTCTTGGTCTCCAACCTTGCCCATAATTTCTTTAATAATTTTCCGGAGCTCCACCAAAAATCCAAACATTTTTGGACCTTCCCAACCCTCACTTCCTATTCAAATCATTTGAATTTAAATCAAATGAGTTTGGATTTAAATCTTTCAATCATGGCCTTTTCTATTTTCTCGGAACAAGCACATTTTTGTGAGTCCGGGAAAATTATCCCCATGCGCAAAATCTTTCCCTAACCCTCTCTTTCTTTTCCTCTCTCTATTTCTTTTCGGCTAGAAAAATAGAGGGAGAGAGAAGAGAGTCAGCCCAGGCCGGCCCATCCATCCCCACAGCCCATCTAATCCCTTTAACCCTAGCCAGATCCCCTCTGTTCACTCTCTTCCTCCCCTCGCTCCCTTTGAGCGCCGCCACACACACGCAGCGCCCGATCCCCATCTTCCCGAGCGCCTTCTCGCCTCGCGCCGCCAGAACCCATCGCTCGAACCCCCTCCGCTCAATCCCCAACTCCCATCGATCATTCACCCGCCTCGTCGTTCCTCAGCGCCTCACTACGACCCCGCATCGCTGGATCCCATCTCTTCCTTCCTCCTTGTCGCAACCAAACCGCCTCGACCTCGCCGCCGGCAGCAGCAGCAGCTGCTGCACCCACTCGCCGACGCCGCGCTGGGCCTCCCGCGCCGCCACTGGAGGCCAACTCCGGCGCGCCCTGCCTCATGTCTCCCTCCTCGTGCCATGGAGAGGAGCTCCCTCTTCCTCGCCGTCCTTCAGCTCGTCCTCGCTCTGACCTCTCCTTCCTCACGCTCCACCACCAGTGTCCTCAACCGCCAAGTCTCGCCGCCCGCTCCATCCCACTGCTCGTCGGAGAAACCCCTCCTCGCCACGCCGTTGTGCTCCGGAGGTCAGGGCCGCCATGGACGAACCCATGCGGTCCCCGTGCCCTACTGCCTCCTAGAGTGTTGTGCCCTTGCTGTTCGTCTTCAACCCTGTCCAGATCCAGCTTGTCCTCTGCCGCTGGTTTCGTGCACCTCCGCTGCCGATTGCATGGACGCCAAGATCCCCTTTGATTTGCCAATACGCGGCAACCAGGAACGCCCAAGGACGC
The DNA here is from genome assembly GCF_002162155.2 of Triticum dicoccoides. Classification (NCBI taxonomy): domain Eukaryota; kingdom Viridiplantae; phylum Streptophyta; class Magnoliopsida; order Poales; family Poaceae; genus Triticum; species Triticum dicoccoides. The sequence continues at coordinate 147,192,933 of NC_041393.1, forward strand.
ATTCGTGGATTTCGCCAAGTTCACCGGATGCCTAGTACGACTACAGGACCGTCAACACAAAGTACCCCTTCGGATCGCCAAGTTCATCTACCACGTGTACCACTACCGTCGCCCCGAAGATGTTGGATTTTTCAAGTACCTCTCCGAAAATGAACGTGAATGACTACTTCCACTATGGCCCGTGTACCACTACCGTCGACCCTCAAAGATTTCGTGGACGTCAAGTTCCTCGTTGTGACCCCGAACAACTACGAAACGTGTACCACTACTTCCACGACGTCCCGTGAATGCCTACTTCCTCTACACCGCTCCAATCTCGAACCGCTCCAAAATGCACGCTTCGAAGGTATAACCCCAAGACGACCGCCCGTGAACGAATGAATGTGTGTTGTATGAGATGCTCGTGTTTGCACCGTGCCCGTTTGTCCTTGCAAGTTCCTCCTCGTTTGCCATGCCGTCGACCCGTGGGAACCCGGTAATCCGGGATCACCCCACCATCTTGCATGACTCGCTCACGTCACACTTCCTTTTGCACCGGTACCTCCATGAGTTATCGGGACCGGAATGTTGCCGTGGCACCATTTCCGTTTCACTGCCGTGGCACCTTTTTCCTTCCGCCATGGTGACAAATGCCTCGTATCAACATGCTCATGTCAACATTTTCATAAAAATTGCATAAACTTGTATATGTCATCCGCATCATGATAACAACATTTAAATGCTTAAAATTGTGTTTGCTTTAAACTACTAAATGACATATGGGGATTTCCAGAATTTTTGTTTATTGTTTCCGGCCTCGTTTAAACTTGCCTAAATAAGTAGTTTAATTATGCTTCACCATTGCCATGTGTAATAACATTTAATATTGTTGTGTTCCTAAACGAGAGAGAACTAAATAATTCAATGTGGTATTTCGTCAATATGCAACTCGTTGCATATTGAGCTCCACTTAATTTGTAGTATTGTTTGAGCACTTTGCCATGCCATGCCTCATTAAACCATACATGCATCATACTTGATTGTGCATCATGCCATGATTATGTTTGTGTGTTTACCATGTTATTTGCTTCTTTCCGGTTTGCTTCTCTCGTTAGCTTCGGTTTCGTTCCGGAGTTGTGAGGATTCGTTCGACTACGTTCGTTTGTCTTCTTCATGGACTTATTCTTCTTCCTTGTGGGATCTAAGTCAAGATGACCATTACCCTCGATATCACTTCTATCTTTGCTTGCTAGTTGCTTCGTTCTATCGCTATGCTGCGTTACCTATCACTTGTTTACCATGCCTCCCAAATTGCCATGTCAGCCTCTAACCTTTTTTCACCCTTCCTAGCAAATCGTTGCTTGGCTATGTTACCGCTTTTGCTCAGCCCCTCTTATAGCATTGTTAGTTGCAGGTGAAGTTGAAGATTTCTCCATGACGGACGGGATTATATTGGGATATAACAATATCTCTTATTTAATTAATGCATCTATATACTTGGTAAATGCTGGAAGACTCGGCCTTATGCCTGGTGTTTTGTTCCACTCTTGCCGCCCTAGTTTCCGTCATACCGGTGTTATGTTCCCGGATTTTGCGTTCCTTATGCGGTTGGGTGATTTATGGGACCCCCTTGACAGTTCACTTTGAATAAAACTCGTCCAGCAAGGCCCAACCTTGGTTTTACCATTTGCCTACCTAAGCCTTTTTCCCTTGGGTTCTGCAGACTCAAGGGTCATCTTTATTTTACCCCCCGGGCCAGTGCTCGTTGTGAGTGTTGTCCCAACCTATCAGCCGCCGGTGGCCACCAGGGGCAACTCTGGGCTGGCCTACCGGAAGTTTGGACAATCCGGTGTGCCCTGAGAACGAGATATGTGCAGCTCCTATCAGGATTTGTCGGCACATTCGGGCAGCTTTGCTGGTCTTATTTTACCATCGTCTAAATGTCTTGTAAACCAGGATTCCGAGTCTAATCGGGTCTTCCCAGGAGAAGGTATATCCTTCATTGATCGCGAGAGCTTATCATGGGCTAAGTTGGGACACCCCTGCAGGGTATAAACTTTCGAAAGCCGTGCCTGCGGTTATAGGCAGATGGGAATTTGTTAATGTCCGATTGTAGATAACTTGACACCAGATCTGATTAAAACACATCAACCGCGTGTGTAGCCATGATGGTCTCTTTTCGGCGGAGTCCGGGAAGTGAACACGATTTTGGGTTATGTTTGACGTAAGTAGGAGTTCAGGATCACTTCTTGATCATTGCTAGTTCACGACCGTTCCGTTTGCTCTCTTCTCGCTCTTATTTGCGTATGTTAGCCACCATATTTGCTTAGTGCTTGCTGCAACTCCACTTCATTACCACTTCCTACCCATAAGCTTAAATAGTCTTGATCTCGCGGGTTTTGAGATTGCTGAGTCCTCGTGACTCACCAGATACTATCACAACAGTTGCAGGTGCCGATGATACCAGTGCAGGTGATGTAACCGAGCTCAGATGGGAGCTCAACGAAGACCTTGGTCGTTACTATGTTTTGTTTCTTGATGATCAGTAGTGGAGCCCAGTTGGGACGAACGGGGATCCAGCAGTTGGTTTATCTTCTTTTCTTTTGGCTTCGTCCGTAGTCGAACTATATGTGTGTACTCTGTATGATGTATGATTTATTATATGTACATTGTGTGAAGTGGCAATTGTAAGCCAACTCTTTATCCCTTTCTTGTTCATTACATGGGATTGTGTGAAGATGACCCTTCTTGCGACAAAACCACAATGCGGTTATGCCTCTAAGTCGTGCTTCGACACGTGGGAGATATAGCCGCATCGTGGGTGTTACAAGTTGGTAATCAGAGCCATCCCCGACTTAGGAGCCCCCTGCTTGATTGTTTGCTGGCGTTGTTGAGTCTAGAAAAAAATGTTTTGAGTCTTAGGATTATATATATCGGAGAGTAGGATTCTTTTTACTCCTCAGTCCCTTCATCACTCTGGTGAGGTCTCCTGACATAGATGTTTTGACTTTCCTCTCCTCAAATTTCACTAAAAAAATTTTAGGATCACACGGGTATCTTGGAATTGTTCCGATGGTTTTGTGACGAGAACGTTGTTCTTGGTGCCTCCTGTCTTTTATGTGGCATTGACCCGGGGAGTTGAGCTCCGAGGTGTTGTCGTCATAATTTTATCGTTGCAATTCTGGAATACCTGAGTTTTGCCAACATCGAAAATCTCTTTTATGCAGTTGTTGGTGAGATAACCTCGACGCCACCCAGTACTGGGGCGGGAGTTCGGGAGTATTGCCATAACTCGTATAACGGATGCTTCTCGAAGGTTGAGGTACACGATTTCTGAAGGTTTCTTGGTTATGTGTTGACGGATGGATACAACTTGGATGTAGGGATTGTTAGTTTTGGGTGAGATATATATTGCTTCCCCTGTATCCCCAACACCAGATTGCATAACCAGAAAGTTTCTGGAGTTTTATAGGTGGTAATTCGAGTAGCTCCTAGAATATCTTTTTGACAGATGTATGATATGAGATTGGGGTTCGACGTCTAGTGGTCCGCCTTTCCACGGTCGTTTTTACAGTGGTCTCGTTGTGTCTTAAAGAATCCTTGGCTATGCTGGTTCGGGGACGCTTCGTATGTCATGTGCACTGCCTTGTACATGATGGTGCTGTACACTCGAACCCGTGTGGGCCCCACCACGAAAACTTCAGACGAAATCTCTATCATATGTTTGTTCCGGCTTATTCTGCAAGCCAAATCCTTTGTTTTGTTTTATATGTGGTATTCGAGTTGCTTCGAAGTCAAATGTTGAATCCATACCTTTCCTAAACGTTGTTCTCATATGGCTATGTGAATACTAATCCTTCTTGATCATCGAGATCGTCATGTTAATTCTTTTCCCAACCGGTGTGCTTCTCTTCAAGTGGATCCGATCATTTCAACATCTGCAAGATCATTTCTAAGTTTTCTCAATGGTGTTTGTTTCATCTGTCCCAAGTTGTCTTTGTTTTCCTGCCCTCCCACCCTTTTTCTTCAAGGACTCAGATTTCTTAATCATGTATCCTTTTATTTGTGAGAAGTCTCTTCATTCGTTTCTTTCAATGTTCTTATCCGGTGATTCTCAAGAAGATACAAATGGAGCTTCAAGTTTATTCTTCTTCGTCTCTTTTCTTCTCCGGTGGATTTAACTAAAGCTTTCGGTGTTGATCATATCCTTTTCCTCGTTCAAATGCTATCCCATGCTGGTGCATCTCATAATCGTTCACCCCTCTCTCTTCATATCTGAAGTGCCGAGGATATCTCAGAAGATTTGTGTCTCCATTATCAATCCGTTCAAGCTATTTTGAGATTATTATCTCATTCATGTCATTTTATTGAACCGCTGCAATCTCTCTTCAAAATTGTTCAACGGTGTTTCTCTTGAGTGGGCCCATAACCCACAGGTCTTTTCCCAGGATCTTACCTGACTCTTCTAATTATCAGGAGCCATTCACAAATTCATTGCAAAGTTTGACGTAAGAATGAATTTTCATCAGTCATATGTCCTTCTCCAAGATCTTTCAAATTCTTTTCATCGTTGGTTCAACCTTTCTAATTTTCATCCCGGAGTATCTCAACAATTCATGGTGGTGTTTCTCGTCGTCATTCTCGGATTTTGAAGACCGAAGAAGAGTTCCTCTTAAATCCTTACCCGTTCTTCCAGAGATTCATGGTTCTAGATTTATACCATCCTCTCATAATTGCTTTCGATTGTGAGAATTCTGTTCACCTATCCGGAGCATTTCATTAGTTGTTTCCATTTCTTTCCTCCGAAGGCCATCATGTCATAATTCTTCTTTCTCAGCCTTCAGCTCTTGTTCTCCAAATCTTACCGGTGCATCGTTCAAATATCCTCTAATCAGTTCATGTTCTCTTCTTTCTCATGTATCTAAATCCCGTCAAGTATCTTCATTCATTTTCCAATTCTTCCCGGTGAATTGTGCCTTTGCTACGTTCATTTTCAATTCTTATGGTGGTTCGTTCAAGATTTCACTTCCTTCGTTATCATATCAATTCATTCCTTGTTTCAATCCTACTGGTGGTTCGTGGAAGACCTTCCCAAGTTGCGCTATTTCTCTCGTCAATCTTTTCAAGAAGAATAAGTAGTATGCCAAATCCATTGCTTGTCATCAATTTAATTTGATGAAGGATAAGCATACAATAAATCTTATTCTTATTTCCTCTAGGTGATTCAATTCTTTTCTTCCGGAGATTGTTCATGATGAAGTAATTCTCGGCTCTAGTGTTTCATCTTTTCCTTTTCTGTAGTTCCAAGTTTTCTCGGTTATATCGTTGCGAAGCTTCATCTAAATCACCGCAAGGCTTCACCTTGTATTTTCAACTTCTCTTTCTTTCTATCATTCTTTTATTACCGGAGTTCTTCATGGAGGCTCTACATGGTGGTTCATCAAGGATTCTTTTCATTCTTCAATTGTTCTTCAAGATATCTCTTGAAGTTATGACCCTCCAAGCTATACTCAAAATAAACATGGTGCCCAACACATGTTTTTTTCCTGAGGAGTTCAAGTATTCTTCTTCTTGCATTTCGAAGTGCTATTCTTTCTACCTTATCTTTTGAGGTGGTGTTATGTCATTCTTGACAATTTTCTTTCATGTTTCACGATTCACATGTTGTCAAGAACGAGGTATTTTAAATCCATCAATCTCTTCCTTGGAGTTATCTTGGTATAGATTTCACCTAAAGCCTTCCCCAAGGAATGTTGTATTGTGGTGCTTATCAATGATCCAAGTTTTCTCCTATCCTCTCGGCAAAAGCAGTTTTCATCTCTTCGTTGATCTCGAGCAAGCATTTGTTTCCGTTAGTGGCCGGTTGTCACCTCATAATTTTGAGATGTTTTCCATAAGCCCACAACAAGCTTATCCTTTCGTTGTTGATAATCCAACAACTCCGTTCTAGCTTTTCCAGTAAGCGTGCTCTTTCAAGATCAAGTTTTCCTTCGTTCATTCCATTCCATTTTTTTTTCATTTCTTCCGGAGGTATTGTGATGTTGTGCTCTTCAGCCATCACGTCGTTTTGTCAAATTCATGTTTTTTTCTTGCTTATCCATTTAATCGGAGTGTTGTGTTCTCATTCAAGTTCTTTCATCTTATCAAGTTTTGCCTCCCTTCTCAACCGGCATGCTGTCTGAAATCCTTCTTACCCCTTGTGCCATTCTTTCAATAGTTCCGGAGGCAGTATGTTGTTGATTTCATCAGGTATCATCCCATCTTCTCAAGTTCATGTTCAATTCCTTCCATTTACAGTCGGAGTGCTGCCAAAATTATATCATTCTTATTCATTCTTATCTTGTTTCAACCACAGCGGGTTCAATCCCTTCTTGTCCATTGTACTCGTCATTCATAGCTTTGCAACCCCCAAGGTTCACATGGTGTTCCTTGTTTCTATTTTCTATTGCAGTGCTCTCAATTGTGTTCAACTCCGTTGTGTTCTTTCTTTCAACTTTTGAACCTCTAAAGGTTCTTTGGTTTCACTCTCTTGTCGAAGAAGCAACTTACTTTTACCTCCTATCTTTCTCTTCCGTTTCTCTCCGGTGCCATCCTAGATCTTGGGACGAGATCCTCTTGTAATGGTGGAGTGTTGTGACGCCCCAAGACCGACGCTCCAGATGCTGCCCAGTTATTTTGTTATCGCCGTGTGTTTCTTTTGTGCTTGCTCTTTTATTTTTGCATTGCATCATGTCATCATGCCAGCATGTCTTTTAATTTTTAAAACTCAACTAAATAAATTGTATGGATTTTTCGATCCATTTAAATCGAGGGAATTCACTTGTGATTTCTCTTTATAACATATTAAAGCCTCTCAATATTATTAGGGAGCTATAATAAAATTATTCCATTTATTTGGAATTAACCATAACCCACTTGCAAAATATCCCATGCCGTTGTTATCTCAATTCTTGGTCTCCAACTTTACCCATAATTTCTTTCATAATTTTCCGGAGCTCCACCAAAAATCTGAACATTTTTGGACCTTCCCAACCCTCACTTCGTATTCAAATCATTTGAATTTAAATCAAATGAGTTTGGATTTAAATCTTTCAATCATGGCCTTTTCTATTTTCTCGGAACAAGCACATTTTTGTGAGTCCGGAAATTATCCCCATGCGCAAAATCTTTCCCTAACCCTCTCTTTCCTTTCCTCTCTCTATTTCTTTTCTGCTAGAACATTAGAGGGAGAGAGAAGAGAACCAGCCCAGGCCGGCCCATCCATCCCCACAGCCCATCTAATCCCTTCAACCCTAGCCCGATCCCCTCTGTTCACTCTCTTCCTTCCCTCGCTCCCTTTGAGCGCCGCCACGCACACGCAGCGCCCGATCCCCATCTCCCCGAGCGCCTTCTCCCCTCGCGCCGCCAGAACCCATCGCTCGAACCCCCTCCGCTCGATCCCCAACTCCCATCGATCATTCCCCCGCCTCGTCGTTCCTCAGCGCCTCACTACGACCCCGCATCGCTGGATCCCATCTCTTCCTTCCTCCTCGTCGCCACCAAACCGCCTCGACCTCGCTGCCGGCAGGAGCAGCAGCTACTGCACCCACTCGCCGACGCCGCGCCGGGCCTCCCGCGCCGCCACTGGAGGCCAACTCCGGCGCCCCCTGCCTCACGTCTCCCTCCTCGGGCCATGGAGAGGAGCTCCCTCTTCCTCGCCGTCCTTCGGCTCATCATCGCTCCGACCTCTCCTTCCTCACGCTCCACCACCAGTGTCCTCAATCGCCAAGTCTCGCCGCCCGCTCCATCCCACTGCTCGTCGGAGAAACCCATCCTCGCCACGGCGTTGTGCTCCGGAGGTCAGGGCCGCCATGGACGAGCCCATGCCGTCCCCGCGCCCTACTGCCTCCTAGAGTGTTGCGCCCTTGCTGTTCGTCTTCAACCCTGTCCAGATCCGGCTTGTCCTCTGCCGCTGGTTTCGTGCACCTCCGCTGCCGATTGCATGGACGCCAAGATCCCCTTTGATTTGCCAATATGCGGCAACCAGGAATGCCCAAGGACGCCTTCGTGGATTTCGCCAAGTTCACCAGATGCCTAGTACGACTACAGGACCGTCAACACCAAGTACCCCTTCGGATCGCCAAGTTCATCTACCACGTGTACCACTACCGTCGCCCCGAAGATGTTGGATTTTTCATGTACCTCTCCGAAAATGAACATGAACGACTACTTCCACTACGGCCCGTGTACCACTACCGTCGACCCTTGAAGATTCCGTGGACGTCAAGTTCCTCGTCGTGACCCCGAACAACTATGAAACGTGTACCACTACTTCCACGACGTCCCATGAACGCCTACTTCCTCTACACCGCTCCGAACTCGAACCGCTCCGAAATGCACGCTTCGAAGTTATAACCCCAAGACGACCGCCCGTGAACGAATGAATGTGTGTTATATGAGATGCTCGTGTTTGCACCGTGCCCGTTTGTCCTTGCAAGTTCCTCCTTGTTTGCCATGCCGTCGACCCGTGGGAACCCGGTAATCCGGGATCACCCCACCATCTTGCATGACTCGCTCACGTCACACTTCCTTTTGCACCGGTACCTCCATGAATTATCGGGACCGGAATGTTGCCGTGGCACCATTTCCGTTTCACCGCCGTGGCACCTTTTTCCTTCCGCCATGGCGACAAATGCCTCGTATCAACATGCTCATGTCAACATTTTCATAAAAATTGCATAAACTTGTATATGTCATCCGCATCATGATAACAACATTTACATGCTTAAAATTGTGTTTGCTTTAAACTACTAAATGACATATGGGGATTTCCGGAATTGTTGTTTGTTGTTTCTGGCCTCGTTTAAACTTGCCTAAATAGGTAGTTTAATTACGCTTCACCATTGCCATGTTTAATAACATTTAATATTGTTGTGTTCCTAAACGAGAGAGAACTAAATAATTCGATGTGGTATTTTGTCAATATGCAACTCGTTGCATATTGAGCTCCACTTAATTTGTAGTATTGTTTGAGCACTTTGCCATGCCATGCCTCATTAAACCGGACATGCATCATACTTGATTGTGCATCATGCCATGATTATGTTTGTGTGTTTACCATGTTGTTTGCTTCTTTCCGGTTTGCTTCTCTCGTTAGCTTCGGTTTCGCTCTGGAGTTGTGAGGATTCGTTCGACTACGTTCGTTTGTCTTCTTCATGGACTCGTTCTTCTTCCTTGTGGGATCTAAGGCAAGATGACCATTACCCTCGATATCACTTCTATCTTTGCTTGCTAGTTGCTTCGTTCTATCGCTATGCTGCGTTACCTATCACTTGTTTACCATGCCTCCCAAATTTCCATGTCAGCCTTTAACCTTTTTTCACCCTTCCTAGCAAACCGTTGCTTGGCTATGTTACCTCTTTTGCTCAGCCCCTCTTATAGCATTGTTAGTTGCAGGTGAAGTTGAAGATTTCTCCATGACGGACGGGATTATATTGGGATATCACAATATCTCTTATTTAATTAATGCATCTATATACTTGGTAAAGGGTGGAAGACTCAGCCTTATGCCTGGTGTTTTGTTCCACTCTTGCCGCCCTAGTTTCCGTCATACCGGTGTTATGTTCCCTGATTTTGTGTTCCTTACGCGGTTGGGTGATTTATGGGACCCCCTTGACAGTTCGCTTTGAATAAAACTCCTCCAGCAAGGCCCAACCTTGGTTTTACCATTTGCCTACCTAAGCCTTTTTCCCTTGGGTTCTGCAGACTCAAGGGTCATCTTTATTTTACCCCCTCGGGCCAGTGCTCGTTGTGAGTGTTGGTCCGACCTGTCAGCCGCTGGTGGCCACCAGGGGCAACTCTGGGCTGGCCTACCGGAAGTTTGGACAATCCGGTGTGCCCTGAGAACGAGATATGTGCAGCTCCTATCAGGATTTGTCGGCACATTCGGGCGGATTTGCTGGTCTTGTTTTACCATCGTCTAAATGTCTTGTAAGTCGGGATTCCGAGTCTGATCGGGTCTTCCTGGGAGAAGGTATATCCTTCGTTGATCGTGAGAGCTTATCATGGGCTAAGTTGGGACACCCCTGCAGGGTATAAACTTTCGAAAGCCGTGCCTGCGGTTATAGGCAGATGGGAATTTATTAATGTCCGGTTGTAGATAACTTGACACCAGATCTGGTTAAAACGCATCAACCGCGTGTGTAGCCGTGATGGTCTCTTTTCGGCGGAGTCCAGGAAGTGAACACGGTTTTGGGTTATGTTTGACGTAAGTAAGAGTTCAGGATCACTTCTTGATCATTGCTAGTTCACGACCGTTCCGTTTGCTCTCTTCTCGCTCTTATTTGCATATGTTAGCCACCATATTTGCTTAGTGCTTGCCGCAACTCCACTTCATTACCACTTCCTACCCATAAGCTTAAATAGTCTTGATCTCGCGGGTTTTGAGATTGCTGAGTCCTCGTGACTCACCAGATACTATCACAACAGTTGCAGGTGCCGATGATACCAGTGCAGGTGATGCAACCGAGCTCAGATGGGAGCTCAACAAAGACCTTGGTCGTTACTATGTTTTGTTTCTTGATGATCAGTAGTGGAGCCCAGTTGGGACGATCGGGGATCTAGCAGTTGGGTTATCTTCTTTTCTTTTGGCTTCGTCCGTAGTCGGACTATATGTGTGTACTCTGTATGATGTATGATTTATTATATGTACATTGTGTGAAGTGGCGATTGTAAGCCAACTCTTTATCCCTTTCTTGTTCATTACATGGGATTGTGTGAAGATGACCCTTCTTGCGACAAAACCACAATGCGGTTATGCCTCTAAGTCGTGCTTCGACACGTGGGAGATATAGCCGCATCGTGGGTGTTACACCCATCTTCTATTATAAAGCCTGAACACCTTCGGGAGTGTTCGGTGTCACGAGTTTGGCTTTATATGCATCAGCTACGAATCATGTCTTTGGTCAAATGTTGGGTTTGCTCGGCTCCTGGGTTTGCCGCCTTATGTTCCACTATTTTCGGCTAAGGCAGGCCAAAGGAGAACTACTGCGATTGTGCCATGGTTATTCCGGATGAGCGCCTCAGTAGGGAAAGCCGAAAACTGACTGTCATGATACATCGAGAGACTGTTCAACCACTCGAAGACTCACCGGAATCTCTAAGGATTCCTCTGCATTAATGAAGGGCCGTTTCCCGGCCAAGTCTATATGCGTCCGTATCCGGATGCACGCGCATGTACTAGGGGCTACATAGTAGCCCCACCATGAGACTCCCATGGCTAAGCGAAAGTGTTATAGCTATATAGTCCGGTTGCCTAGTTCGGCATGCGATCACCTCCTTAACGGACCAAGACGTTGCATCAAGTGTGATAATGCATATTTTTCGCGAACACCCCAACATTGTATGCGTGGGGGCTGAAGCCAACGACTGCTATCTTTCAGACTACCTATACATATAAAAACGACCGTACAGGGGACACAATCATATTTTCAGGCAAAAAAGTATAAATATAGCCTTGTATTCAAAAATAAACATTGTTTTTTACAATGATTCGACTTATCACTCGAACAAGACATTCTTCGAGCACTGCGCCTCTATTAGGCGGGCACCTTCTGTGACTTGCGCCAAGTAGTGCTCGGCCGGATATTGGCCTCCCGCCGGATCCTGGGTCGCTATTACAGTGGCCTCCATATCCGTCCAATAGGCTTTAATGCGGGCTAGAGCCATCCGCGCACCCTCTATGCACGCCGACCTCCTCATGGCATCAATCCGAGACACGACTCCAAGGAATTGCTACACCAAACTAAAATAGCTGTCCGGCTTAGGCCCCTTCGACCAAAGATGGTCTATTACAGACCGCATTGCAAGCCTGGACAGCCTTTGGAGCTCCGCCATAGCAGCCACCTTCTCATTCAGCGGCAGCGGGCGAGTGGGAGCATTGAACTGCGACTAGAAAAGCTTCTCCACTTCTTCGCCTTGACCCTCGAAGAACTTGACAGCGTCAGCTGTACTATTCGCCAAGTCCGCATACGCGTCTGCAGGACTCAAGCGCCCAGCCAGGGGAGCATACTTCGGATCCAAGAACTTCGTCCGCAGTAAGTATGAGACCCCAGCCACGATTTTGTCGGCCTGTTGGAGCTCCTCCCGCATACTACGGATCTCGGTCCGCATCTCCTTGGCGGCATTAAGTGCCTTGTCCAGCTCGGCTGAACTAGCCTTATTCTCCTTTTCGAGGAGTGCGTACTGGTCGACAACATTTTTTAACTCCCCAGCCATTTCGGCTATCTTTCCCTTGCTTCGACGATGAGCAGCCTGTTCGGCTCTCAATTCTTCGGCCGCCTTTAGGGCAGCCGCATTGCTAGCCCGAGCTTGTTCCTTGGCTTGAGCAAGTTCCTCTAGATCCATCATATGGTCCTATTGCATTAATATTATGCCCCTATTGCATTTTCCTATACATCATAATAAGGAAATTCGAGCACATACCCTGTGAATCCTCCAGCCATTTATTCACCAGTGTGATATCGGCATCGATGGATCCGATCTTCCTCCTTAGTTCGACAACTTCAACAGACTGGTCGGCTACCGGATCCTTGTAGACCTGCACACATGTACGGCACAACCATTAGTATATGGTCCCCCGTTTGCCGCCTATGGTGGGTAACCAGAGTCTCAGGGGCTACTATCTATAGGGAGCACACCTAGCACGCGCTTCATTACCAAAAAAATTGTGCATTTTTCACTACATACCTCAAAGCCTTTGAGCAGGCTTGTAAATGCCTCATTCAAACCGCTGGTGGCGGATGAAATCCTCGTGAGCACCGTGCTCATTAAAGGGCGGTGCTCCTCCGAGAGCGTGGCTTGCTCTAGAAGGCCCGTTAGTATGTCCGGCCGGACACTAAATTGTGTCGGACCCTTCTCATCGCCCCCCGTGGGAGACAAACGCTTCGGGCTCAGGGTGACTGACGTATTCGATGCCGGCTTCGGCAGATCCAGACTCCTCCGTGACGACACCTCCGTGTCGCCCGCTTCATGAGGCGGAGTGGTGGGTGGAGTCTCACTCTCCATCATCTCCGGACGAAGCTCCCCCAAAGACAAACTCTATTGAGAAGAGATGCTCGCCGGACTGCAAAAAACTAAGTCCTGGTTATGGATCTCAGAGTAACATCACACCTTCGAATTAATGAATAACTTACGACTCGGTGGAGGGCTGGCCCATTGGTGGGCATGACACGGTGAGGGTGCCCGTCACGGCAGAGCCCCCTGGTGATGCTTTCTTCCCTTGCTTGGGTGTCTCTGCCTCCAAATCTTTGGAGGCAGCCCTCTTCTTCCCGCGTGGGGAGGAGGTTTTGACCTCCCCTTCCCGACTATCCTCCATAGGATGGGTAGCGATTTCCCCGGTCTGGATGCGTAGCGCGTGAAGTTCGGCTTCATTACCCTTTCCTTCGCATTCCCCTGAAGGGATTTTGCTGAGCGCCCGGCCCAACATCTTTGCAATGGTTGGACCAGGCGAGCCTTCAGGAAGTGGCGCCAGACACCTGATTCTCTCCGCCTTGTTGAGCCATTCCTGGCCACGGAAGGATTTTCAGAATAATGGTTATGATAAATATAAATGAAGTGTCCGGCTTTAAGGTTACTTACTTGGGCATCTAGGCGATTGCAGCTTAGGCCCGCATCCTCGATGGTGTCCGGACACTTTACTTGAGGTCCGAAGAATAATTTACACATTCCTTCGAGCTTCAGGCCGAAGAAGTGCTTAATAGTCCGCGGACCCTCCGGATTAAACTCCCACATCCGGAGAGGCCGACGTTTGCACGGCAACATCCGCCGGATTAGCATCACTTGCATTATGCTGACAAGATTTATGTACCTCTCAATAAGCTCCCAGATACGATTCTGCAGTTCTGGTACATCGCCAGCAGGCCCATAATTCCGTCCTACGTCGGTCCAAGATGCTAACTGTGATGGAGGGCCTGAGCGGAACTCGGGGGCAGCTACCCACTTTGTGCCTCTGGGAGCTGTGACATAAAACCACCTCCGTTGCCACACATCGGATACTTCCGGAAAAGAACCATCTGGCCATGGAGCATCGGCATTCTTGCATATTATGGCACCTCCGCACTCTGCTTGTCGCCCCTCGATCATCTTCGGCTTCACATTGAAGGTCTTAAGCCATAAGCCGGAGTGTGGGTTGACATGGAGAAAAGCCTCGCACACGATAATGAACGACGAGATATGGAGGATGGCGTCTGGAGCCAGATCATGGAAATCCAAGCCATAGTAGAACATGAGCCCCCTCACAAAGGGGTCGAGGGTGAGGCCTAGGCCTCGGAGGAAGTGAGGGACAAACACGACGCTCTCGTTGGGCTCCGGCGTGGGGATAACTTGCCCCGGAGCAAGAAGCCTGTGCTGGATATCGGCGGTCGGGTATCCGACCTCCCTAAGCTTCGCAATGTCCTCCTCTTGAATCGAGGAGGCCACCCACAGGCCTGTTGCGTCGGATCCAGACATATTGGGGGATCTGGGGTTTTGGACCTTAGGTTTTGAGTGCTGGAGCTCGAGATGCGAGAAGGGGCAGGGGAGGTGGAGAAGAGGTGTATGCCTTGACCCCTTTATAAAAGGGATGAATACCAAGAGTCCTCAGCGTGACCTCTTGAGACTTATCTAAAATACACGGAATCATAACAACGGTCGCCGTGGGGTCACATATGCCTACATTGATGAAGATCCCGTATTAAGAGGAACACGATCTCGGCCTTGGCAGGACATGCCAATAAAACCACCTCGCAACGCGAGTCGAGGTGGAGCAGGAGACGCCGGTCCATGTTGGATCAGGCCACAATGCAAGGGCACGACGTATAAAAATTGCCAGCAGAACGGATTTATGCTATGTTCCCTACTATGGTGTGTAAAGATCATGTTGCAGATCTGGCCACGGTCTACGTGTTCGATAATAGCCTTGGAGTATTCGGAAGGAGGAACCCGCCTTGCAATGCCGAAGACAAGATTGCACGCCGGACTCATCATCATTGAAGCCTGGTTCAGGGGCTACCGAGGGAGTCCTGGATTAGGGGGTATTCGGACAGCCGGACTATATACATCGTCTGGACTATTGAAGCGTGAAGGTACAAGACTCAAGACTTCGGCCCGTGTCCGGATGGGACTCTCCTTTGTGTGGAAGACAAGCTTGGCGATCCGGATATTATGTTTCCTTCCTTGTAACCGACTCCATGTAAACCCTAGCCCTCTCCGGTGTCTATATAAAACGGAGAGGATGGTCCTTAGGAGGCCGATCACAATTACAATCATACCATCATAGGCTAGCTCTTAGGGTTTAGCCTCTACAATCTCGTGGTAGATCTACTCTTGTACTACTCATATCTTCAATATTAATCAAGCAGGAAGTAGGGTTTTACCTCCATCGAGACAACCTAAAGCTGGGTAAACATTGTGTCCCTTGCTTCCTGTTACCATCAGCCTAAGACGCATAGATCGGGACCCCCTACCCGAGATCCGCCGGTTTTGACACCAACAGTCACCCTTGTCGCGGTTGCGGCGTCGAGCGGTGATCTCCTCGAGGGCGCATCGCTGGCACTCCATCTCCTCCCGGACGTAGTCATCCTATGCCCACTTCAGGCCGGTCTCGAGGTCATCGGCCATGTCAAGGTGCTCCTGCTTGACAACTGGCAGTGTCACCGGCTCCTTCTTCAGCCTGAAAAGACGAAGATGGCCGCGGGGAGGTGGGGAAGGTTAGTGGCGACGCCCCTCGTTTATGTCGAGGTTGCCGCTGCGTCGGTGCTCCGACGTCTCTTAGGGCTTGACCTTGACGGCGGCGAGCGGCGTCGGTGCGTCGGAGGAGTGGGAGCCAGAGGAAGAAAACGACGTGCCCGCCATGTGCCTCGGTAGCCACAAACTGCCGCTTCGGCGCGAGAAGGACGGCGCTGGGTACTCCACCCGTGGCGCATTGCCGCCCTCGATGTTCTCGAGGACGACATGTAGAGTGTGCCCGAGGACTCCCCACCACTGGCGGCAGTAGTGCAAGTTGTGCCGCCCACATGGAGTCGAAGCACCATTCATCGACGCGAGCTGGTTGGGATGTCCAAATATTGCAATAACTTGATCACCTTTGAACTTTACAATGAACTTTGTTTACTTTTGGGGTGTGAAGAATTGTCACGTGAAAATAGTTTGTGTGAAGCATTCATATTCACAGACCATGCTGAAACTAATTTGAAAGAAATCTATATGTTTTGAATGGTAGATTGCAATGAAAATTCTTATATTGCCAACTATAGAAAGATGGGAAAACCAATAGAATATAAATGGAATACTAATGAAAGGGTAAATATTTCCACTTTCCCTCCTATTGTCTCTCATGATGAAATAGATGACGGGGAGGAGCTCCCTATTCATCCAATCTCATCAATAAGGACCTCGGAAAAATTAGTTGAGGTTAAGAGGTATCTCTCCCAAATAATGTTACTCCTGTTATTGTTGTGCCTCATGAGAATAAATCAAAAACAATTGTGGAAGATGATACACTTGATGATGATTTTTATGCCTATTTCTTGTTGTGATGATTATGATTGGGAAGATATTGATACTTCTTATAATCTTGAAAATATGGCACCAACTTGGGAAATTATGATGATAATAATTATTATACTATTGGTGCTATTCATACTATAGATGATAATAGTGATTATGCTAATGATATGCAAAACAACGAGCTTGGGGATGCTATGTTTCATGAGAATGACTTGTTTGAAAATTTACTTGCTACAATTAATGTTTGTCCCAAGCTTGGGAATGCTATGCTTAATGAAGATGATCTTTTCAACCCCCTGATGTCTGCTAGAACTACGTCGGTATTTCCCCAAAGAGGAAGGGATGATGCAGTATAGCGACGGTAGGTATTTCCCTTAGTGCTGAGACCAAGGTTATAGAACCTGTAGGAGAACCTCCTAACACCACGCAGACAACCCATGCACACAAATAACAAGTACTCGCAACCCGACGTGTTAAAGGGGTTGTCAATCCCTTTTGGGTACGACGCCTCAAGTAGGCAAGATAACATGAGACAATTGTGGTAGATAGGATAAATAGATCACGGAACAAATAAATTGCATCAAAGTATTTTTTAATATTTGGTTTAATAGATCTGAAAATAAAAGCAAAGGAAAATAGATCACCAAGGCAAATATGATGAAAGAGACTCGGGGGCCGTAGGTTTCACTAGTGGCTTCTCTCGAGAAAAATAGCAAATGGTGGGAAAACAACAACTGTTGGGCAATTGATAGAATTTCAAATAATCATGACGATATCCAGGCAATGATCATTATATAGGCATCACGTCCAAGATTAGTAGACCAACTCCGGCCAACATCTACTACTATTACTCCACACATCGACCGCTATCCAACATGCATCTACTGTATTAAGTTCATGGAAAAACGGAGTAATGCAATAAGGACGATGACATGATGTAAACAACATCTATTTATGTAGAAATAGACCCCATCTTGTTATCCTTAATAGCAACGATACATATGTGTCGTTTCCCTTTCTGTCACTGGGATCAAGCACCGTAAGATCGAACCCATTACAAAGCACCTCTTCCCATTGCAAGATAAATAGATCAAGTTGGCCAAACAAAACCCAAATATCGGAGAGGAAATAAGAGGCTATAATCAATCATGCATATATGAGATCAAAGGAGACTCAAATAACTTTCATGGATAAAAACATAAATCTGATCATAAACTCAAAGTTCATCGGATCCCAACAAACACACCGCAAAAAGACTTACATCATATGGATCTCCACGAGACCATTGTGTTGATAATCAAGAGAGAGAGAGAGAGAGAGAGAGAGAGAGAGAGAGAGAGAGAGAGAAACAAAGCCATCTAGCTACTAACTACGGACCCGTAGGTCTGCAAACAACTACTCATGAATCATCGGAGAGGCACCAATGGACATGATGGACCCCTCCGAGATGGTATCTAGATTGGATCTGGTGTTTATGGAACTTGCGGTGGCTGGAATTGATTTTTCGTCGACTCCCCTAGGGTTTTTGGAATATTGGGGTATTTATAGAGCAAAGAGGCGGTGCGGGAGGCCAACAAGGCGGGCACAACCCATCGGGGCGCCTGGGCCCACAGGCGCGCCCTGGTGGGTTGTGCTCCCCTCGAAGCTCCCCTCAGGCGCGTTTTTGGCCCACTGGATGTCTTCTGGCCCAAAAAATCCACAAAAAGTTTCGCTGCGTTTGGACTCCATTTGGTATTGATTTCCTGTGATGTAAAAAACATGCAGAAAGCAACAACTGGCACTGGGCACTATGTCAATAGGTTAGTACCAAAAAATGATATAAAATGACTATAAAATGATTGTAAAGCATCCAAGAATGATAATATAACAACATGGAAATTTAAAAAATTATAGATACGTTGGAGACGTATCAGCATCCCCAAGCTTAATTCCTGCTCGTCCTCGAGTAGGTAAATGATAAAAACATAATTTTTGATGTGGAATGCTTCCTAACATATTCATCACTTATTCTTTTCTTTATAGCATGGACATTTGGACTTTTATATGGTTCAAAGCAATAGTCTAGATTTGACCCGAAGACTTTAATACTCAATCATACCAACAAGCTACCATGTCTTTCAAAATATCAACACTAAAGCAAGTTATGCCTAGCCCATTATGCTCAATCATTGATCCATTCATGAAACATACTCGAATATTAGCTACACCCAATGCTCAAATACGATCATAGTGCCCCTTATTCGTGCTTTATAAGAGAAGGTGGAGACTCAAATTCAAAATAAAAATTGCATAAAGTAAAAGAAAGGCCCTTCGTAGAGGGAAGTAGGGATTTGTAGAGGTGCCAGAGCTCAAAAGCGACAATTGAGAGATAAAAACATTTTGGGAGGCATACTTTCCCACCAACAAAAACGACTTAGAGCTCCAAACACTTTCCATGCTAGATACATCATAGGCGGTTCCCAAACAGAAAATAAAGTTTATTCCTTTTCCACCATTACTTTCACTTTTCATGGCTAACCACATCCATGGGTGCCTTCCATACCAACACTTTCCAAGGAATTTATTATTTGACAACATAAAATAAATTCATTTTTCATTTCGGGACTGGCCATCCCTAATACCTTTTCCATACTCTCGTGCAATGACAAGTGAATAAACAATCATCATGAGAATAACACATCTAGCATGGAAAATATTGGCCAACCCTCACCGCCTCGCGAGCAGTAGAGCACACAAAAGAGAAATTTATTTTGAAAATTAGAGTTGGCACATGTAAATTTGCTTAGAACGGCATGGAAATACCTCATATAGGTAGGTATAGTGGACTCATATGGCAAAATTGGTTTAAAGGGTTTTGGATGCACAAGTAGTGATCATACTTAGTGCAAAGTGAAGGCTAGCAAAAAGATTGAGAAACGACCAACCAATAACCGAAAAATCTCGTACCCAAGCATTAAACATAAGTAACACCAAATAATACACCATAAGTAGGATATAAATTTCATTGCATAACTATTGACTTTCGTGCTTGCATAGGGAATCACAAACCTTAACATCAATATTCTTACTAAAGCACAATTACTCCTCAACATGACTCACATATCATATCGTCATATCTCAAAACCATTAATAAGAATGAAGTTTATTTTGTCCAATGATCTTCATGAAAGTTTTTATTATATCCTCCTTGGATATCTATCACTTTGGACTATTTTCATATGTTGCTTTTGATAAGCTCAAACAAATTTAAGTGAAGAACATGAGCAATTTTCTTTCTTTCTCTCAAAATAATCTAAGTGAAGCAAGAGAGAATTTCTTCAAAAATTTACTAACTCCCAAATAAATCTAAGTGAAGCATGAGAGCATTTCTTCAAAAATACAAAGCACACCGTGCTCAAAAAGATATAAGTGAAGTACTAGAGCAAACTCCATGGCTCTAAAAATTGAAGTGAAGCATATGATCAAGCATAGCATAATTTTTGGCTCTCTAAAAAAGGTGTGTCTAGCAAGGATTAAACACTTAAAACACAAAGAAAAACAAGCAAAGACTCATATCATACAAGACGCTCCAAGCAAAACTCATAATATGTGACGAATAAAAATATAGTTCCAAGTAAAATACCGATGGTTGTCAGAAGAAAGAGGGGATGCCACTCGGGGGCATCCCCAAGCTTATTTGCTTGCTACTTCTTGAATATTATCTTGGGGTGCCCCGGGCATCCCCGAGCTTAGCCTTTTTCTAATCCTTATTCCTTCACCCATCGTAAGATCACCCAAAACTTGAAAACTTCAATCACACAAAACTCAACAAAACCTTCGTGAGATCCGTTAGTATAAGAAAGCAAACTACTACTATAAGTACTATTGCAAACCCATTCATATTTTATTTTTGCATTATATCTACTATATTACAACTTTTCTATGGCAAAAAATCATCAAATAAAACCATAGAATCATCAAAACAAGCATAGAACGCAAAGAAAACAGAATCTGTAAAAAACAGAACAATCTGAAGAAATCTGACTACTTCGAATACTTATGTAACTCCCCAAATTCTGAAAAATTTGGAAGACATGAATAATTTGTTTATTAATCTTCTGCAAAAAGGATAAACTAAAAATCACTATTCTGATAAAAATGAAAAATAATTTTGTGAGTGCAAAAGTTTCTGTTTTTAAGCAAGATCAAATCAACTTTCATCCAAATCATCCCAAAGGCCTTGCTTGGCACAAACACTAATTTAAAGCACTAAAACACATCTAACCAGAGGTATAATTGCGTATTTTATTTAAAACAGCAAGGAAACCGAAAGGCAAAAAGATACAAGTTGGGTTGCCTCCCAACGAGCGCTATCATTTTACGCCCCTAGCTAGGCATAACGCGTAGGATCTAAGTGTTGTCCTCGGTACTCTTTGCCACTTTTCAAATCCGGCAGGCTCTTTGCGCTTCTCTGGAAAAGAAACAATCTTGAGATCTAAAATATCCAACCGTTTATTGCAAAGGTTAATCAAAGTGTTCATACGATTGATACTATCATTGAGACGTTTGAGAGGTTCATTATATTTTTGCAATTCAACCATATGTTTATGCAAATCACCGACGTGGAGGGCACAACCCACCGAGGCGCGCACGGGCCCCAGGCGCGCCCTGTTGGGTTGTCCTCCCCTCGGAGCTCCCCTCAGGTGCGTTCCCGGGCCACTGGATGTCTTCTGGCCCAAAAAAAATCCACAAAAAGTTTCGCTGCGTTTGGACTCCGTTTGGTATTGATTTCTTGCGATGTAAAAATCATGCAGAAAAAACAACTAGCACTGGGCACTATGTGAATAGGTTAGTACCAAAAAATGATATAAAATGACTATACAATGATTGTAAAACATCCAAGAATGATAATATAACAGCATGGAACAATAAAAATTTATAGATGCATTGGACACGTATCACCCCCCCCCTGAATGTGCAACTAATCCCTGGGTGGTTTTTGTAATTCTTAACAACATATAGCTCATTGAATTAATGCTCTTTCAAGATGATCATTTCAGAAATTTCAATGATTGGCATGGCTTGGACTAGAGATGTGGACCCCTCAAAATGCCAAGGACACATATTGGCAACAAGCTCAAGACTCTACATTTTTATTTAAGTGATCCAAGATCACATTGAGTCCACAGGAAAGCCAATACTATTAAAAGGGGATGAGGTGTTGCTTAGTGGATTACTTGCTCAAAATGCTTAGTGATATGCTCCAAAACCCTCAACCACTTTCTCATTTCCACATATGTCCTAAACCTAAAAGTCAAACTCCCCCACCGATGTGATCTATCCGGCGCCACCAAGTTCATTTGACATAGCCACTACCAAACCCTAATCAGTTCAGTTTCACTGATAGGGATCTCAGTCTCACCAAGATGGGATTGCAAACTCACTATTTCCTTTTTGTAACATTTCGGTCCCACCGAGATGAGCAGATCGGTCCCATCGAGTCTGCAATGCAAATTCACTGTTTCCTTTTCGTAACACTTTGGTCTCACCGAAGTGAGCAAATCGATCCCACCGAGTTTGCCGGACCAACTCTCTATGTGCCTATTACTAAAATCGGTCCCATCGAGTTCATGTGAGCAGTCACACCGAGATTACTTTAAGCCCTAACCCTAGCGCATCGGTCCCACCGAGTTGATTGTATCGGTCCACCAAAAAACCTAACGTTCAAATTTTGACCTGAATCGGTCTGACCAAGTTTTACCATTCGGTCTCACCGAGTTTGGGAATCTGTGTGTAATGGTGAGATTTTGTGTGGAGGCTATATATACCCCTCCACTCATTCTTCATTTGAGGAGAGATCCATCAGAACGTGTCTACACTTACACTAGTCATTTTTTGAGAGAGAACCACCTAGTCATGTGTTGAGACCAAGACATTCCATTCCAACCATAAGAATCTTGATCTCTAGCCCTCCCCAAGTTGCTTTCCACTCAAATCATCTTTCCACCATAGCCAAATCCATGAGAGAGAGTTGAGTGTTGGGGAGACTATCATTTGAAGCACAAGAGCAAGGAGTTCATCATGAACACACCATCTATTACCTTTTGGAGAGTGGTATCTCCTAGATTGGTTAGGTGTCACTCGGGAGCCTCCGTCAAGATTGTGGAGTTGAAACACGGAGTTTGTAAGGGCAAGGAGATCGCCTACTTCGTGAAGATCTACCCAAGTGAGGCAAGTCCTTCGTGGGCGATGGCCATGGTGCGATAGACAAGGTTGCTTCTTGATACGTCTCCAACATATCTATAATTTTTTATTGTTATGCCATTATATTACCTGTTTTGGATGTTTATGGGCTATACTATACACTTCTATATTATTTTTGAGACTAACCTATTAACCGGAGGCCCAGCCCAAATTGCTATTTTTTGCCTATTTTAGTGTTTCTAAGAAAAGGAATATCAAACGGAGTCCAAACGAAATGAAACCTTTAGGAGAGTTATTTTCTGAACGGAAGCAATCTAGGAGACTTGGAGTAGACGTCAGGGAAGCTTTGAGGAAGCCACGAGGCAGGGAGGCGCGCCCTACCCCCTGGGCACGCCCCCACCCTCGTGGGCCCCTCGTGGCTCCCCTGACAGACTTCTTTCACCTATATATATCCATATACCCCCAAAACATCCAGGAGCATAATATATCGGGAGTTCCGCCGCCGCAAGCCTCTGTAGCCACCAAAAACCAATCAGGACCCTGTTCCGGCACCCTGACGGAGGGGGGGATCCCTCACCGGTGGCCATCTTCATCATCCCGGCGCTCTCCATGATTAGGAGGGAGAGTTCACCCTCGGGGCTGAGGGTATGTACCAGTAGCTATGTGTTTGATCTCTGTCTCGTGTTCTTGAGGTGATACAATCTTGATGTATCGCGAGCTTTGCTATTATAGTTGGATCTTATGATGTTTCTCCCCTTCTACTCTCTTGTAATGGATTGAGTTTTCCCTTTGAAGTTATCTTATCGGATTGAGTCTTTAAGGATTTGAGAACACTTGATGTATGTCTTGCCGTGCTTATCTATGGTTATACTGGGATATTCACGTGATCTACTTGATGTATGTTTTGGTGATCAATTTGCGGGTTCAGTGAACTTGTGAACTTATGCATAGGGGTTGGCACACGTTTTCGTCTTGACTCTCTGGTAGAAACTTTGGGGCACTCTTTGAAGTTCTTTGTGTTGGTTGAATAGATGAATCTGAGATTGTGTGATGCATATCGTATAATCGTGCCCATGGATAGTTGGGGTCACATTGGAGTATCTAGGTGACAGTAGGTTTTGGTTGATTTGTGTCTTAAGGTGTTATTCTAGTATGAACTCTAGGATAGATCGAATGGAAAGAATATCTTCGTGTTCTTTTACTAGGACTCTTGATTAGATCAATCAGAAATGATAACTTTGAGGTGGTTTCATACCATACAATAATCTCTTTGTTTGTTCTCCGCTATTAGTGACTTTGGAGTGACTCTTTGTTGCATGTTGAGGGATAGTTATATGATCCAGTTATGTTATTATTGTTGAGAGAACTTGCACTAGTGAAAGTATGAACCCGAGGCCTTGTTTCCTAGCATTGCAATTCCGTTTACGCTCACTTTTATCATTAGTGACCTTGCTATTTTTATATTTTCAGATTACAAAAACCTATATCTATCATCCATATTACACTTGTATCACCATCTCTTCGCCGAACTAGTGCACCTATACAATTTACCATTGTATTGGGTGTGTTGGGGACACAAGAGACTCTTTGTTATTTGGTTGCAGGGTTTTTTGAGAGAGACCATCTTCATCCTACGCCTCCAATGGATTGATAAAACCTGAGGTCATCCACTTGAGGGAAATTTGCTACTGTCCTACAAACCTCTACACTTGGAGGCCCAACAACGTCTACAAGGAGAAGGTTGCGTAGTAGACATCAAGCTCTTTTCTCACGATGTTGCCGGGGAGGTGAGTGCTTGAAGGTATATCTTTAGATCTTGCAATCGAACCTTTTAGTTTCTTGTTTTATCACTAGTTTAGTTTATAAAATAAAACTACAAAAAAATGGAATTGAGTTTGCCTCATACGCTTCATCTTTTTAATATCTTTCATGAGTATGGTGGAAAGGAAAATTGTGCTCATGTGCTAGAAGAAGAAATCTATAGAATGTTTGGCACTAAATCTTTATATGATGAGCATGATTGCAATGTTGTTAGTATGAATTCTATGAATATCCATGATGCTAATGATACGAAAAGCTACAAGCTTGGGGAAGCTATGTTTGATAAAGATGATATTTTTTGTCCCCCCAAGTTTTGATGAGCAAATTTATTATGATGAAAGCATGCCTCCTATTTATGATGATTACTGTGATGACACGTATGCTATAAAGAATAAAGGTAACCATGAAACTTGTCATCTTGATTTTAATTTTCAATTGGATTATGCTTCACATGATAGTTATTTTGTTGAGTTTGCTCCCACTACTATTCATGAGAAGAAATTTGATGTGGAGAGTTATAAAATTTCTTTGCAAGTAGATCATGAAAATAATGCTTTAGGTGCTGGTTATATTGTTGAATTCATTCATGATGCTACTGAAAATTATTATGAGTGAGGAACATGTGCTCTTACATATCGCAATAATATCAAATTTCCTCTTTATGTGTTGAAATTTTTGAAGATGCACTTGTTTTGCCTTCATATGCTAGTTGATTATTGTTCCCATAAGTTGTTTGATCACAAAATCCCTGTGCATAGGAAGTTGGTTAGACTTAAATTTTCTAGTCATATGCTTCATGATGCTCTCTTTATGCTTCAATTCTTATCTTTTCTGTGAGCATCATTGTCATCATCATGCCTAGCTAGAAAGGCATTAAAGAAAAGCGATTGTTGGGAGACAACCCAATATTTACACTTACGGTTTTTGTGTGTCCACCTGATTATGCTACTGTAGTAATCATGTTTAATAGCTTTTTTTAATAAAGTGCTAAGTAAGACCTTTAGGATAGCTTACGGTGATAGTTGTGTTGATCCTGCTGAAAATCAGAAACTTTTGCACCCAGTAAATTAGTTTTGATAATTCACAGAAACGTGCTTTTGATCTGACTATTTTTGCTATCGATTGGTACACAAATTTCTCAGGTTTCCCTAAATTGGTAGAATGTTTGGGGTTACAGAAGTATTCGAGAGTTACAGATTACTACAGACTGTTCTGTTCTTGACAGATTCTGTTTTCTATGTGTTGTTTGCTTATTTTGATGAATTTATGAGTAGTATTGGAGGGTATGAACCGTAGAGAAGTTGGAATACAGTAGATATTACACCAATATGAATTTAGAATGAGTTCATTACAGTACCTAAGTGGTCATTTATTTTCTTATTCTAACGGAGCTTATGAGTTTTCTGTTGAGTTTTGTGTTGTGAAGTTTTCAAGTTTTGGGTAAAGATTCGATGGACTATGGAATAAGGAGTGAAAATATCCTAAGCTTGGGGATTACCAAGGCACCCCAAGGTAATATTCAAGGACAACCAAGATCCTAAGCTTGGGGATGCCCCGGATGGCATCCCCTCTTTCGTCTCCGTTCATCGGTAACTTTACTCGGACCTATATTTTTATTCACCACATGATATGTGTTTTGCTTGGAGAGTCTTGTATGATATGAGTCTTTGCGTTTTAGTTCACCACAATCATCCTTGCTGTACACACCTTTTGGAGAGACAAACATGATTCGGAATTTATTAGAATACTCTATGTGCTTTACTTATATCTTTTGAGCTAGACAATCTTGCTCTAGTGCTTCACTTATATCTTTTTAGAGCATGACGGTGGTTTTATTTTGTAGAAATTATTGATCTCTCATGCTTCACTTATATTATTTTGAGAGTCCTTTAGAACAGCATGGTATTTTCTCTGGTTATAAAATTGGTCCTGATATGATGGGCATCCAAGTTTGGTATAATAAAAACTATCATAGAAAGTGCATTGAACACTATGATCAATTTGATGCTTGACAATTGTTTTGAGATCTAAAGGTGGTAATGCTAGAGCCAGGCTAGTTGGGTAATTATGAAATTGAGAAATACTTGTGTTAACGTTGGCAAGTCCCATAGCATGCACGTGTGGTAAAAGTTGTGTAACAAATTTGTAGCATGGGGTGCTCTTTTGATTGCCTTCCTTATGAGTGGAGGGCGGGATCGTGCGATGGTTAACTCCTACCAACCCTTCCCCTAGGAGAATGCATAGTAGTACTTTCCTTCGAGGGCTATAAACTTTTGCAATAAGTATATGAGTTCTTTATGACTAATGTGAGTCCATGGGATTATACGCACTCTTACCCTTCCGCAATTTGCTAGCCTCTTCGGTACCGTGCATTGCCCTTTCTCACCTCAAGAGTTGGTGCAAACTTCACCGGTGCATTCAAACCCCGTGATATGATACGCTCTATCACACATAAGCCTCCTTTTATCTTCCTCAGAACAGCCACAATACCTACCTATTATGGCATTTCCATAGCCATTCTGAGATATATTGCCATGCAACTTTCCACCATTCCGTTTATTGTGACATGTTCCATCATTGTCATATTGCTTTTTCATGATCATGTAGTTGACATCGTATTTGTGGCAAAGCCACCATGCATAATTTTTCATACATATAGGGTCATATCGTGTTCTAGTATCGAGTTGTAATCCATGAGCTGTAAATAAATAGAAGTGTGATGATCATCATTATTAGAGCATTGTCCCTTAATAAAAAAAAGGCCAAAAAAGGCCCAGAAAAAAGGGGGACAATGTTACTATCTTTTTCCACACTTGTGCGTCAAATAGCACCACGTTTTTCATGATAGAGAGTCTCTTATGTTGTCACTTTCATATACTAGTGGGAATTTTTCATTATAGAACTTGGCTTGTATATTCCAACGATGGGCTTCCTCAAAGTGCCCTAGTTCTTCGTGAGCAAGCAAGTTGGATGCACACCCACTTAGTTTCTTTTTTTGAGCTTTCATACATTTATAGCTCTAGTGCATCCGTTGCATGGCAATCCCTACTCCTCATGTTGACATCAATTGATGGGCATCTCCATAGCCTGTTGATTAGCCTCGCCAATGTGAGACTTTCTCCTTTTTTGTCTTCTCCACACAACCTCCATCATCATATTCTATTCCACCCATAGTGCTATATACCTGGCTTACGCTCATGTATTGCGTGAGAGTGAAAAAAGCCGAAGCGTGTTAAAAAGTATGAACCAATTGCTTGGCTGAAACCGGGGTTGTGCATGATGGGAGTATTTTGTGTGACAAAAATGAAACATAGCATACCTATATGATTTTGTAGGGATAAGGTTTCTTTAGCCATGTTATTTTGAGAAGACATGATTGCTTTGTTAGTATGCTTGAAGTATTATTACTTTTATGTCAATATGAACTTTTATCTTGAACCATTTGGATCTGAACATTCATGCCACAATAAAGAAAATTACATTGAGAAATATGCTTGGTAGCATTCCACATCAAAAATTCTGTTTTTATTATTTACCTACTCGAGGACGAGCAGGAATTAAGCTTGGGGATACTTGATACATCTCCAACGTATCTATAATTTTTGATTGTTCCATGATATCATATTACCTGTTTTGGATGTTTATGGGCTTTACTATACACTTTTATATTATTTTTGGGACTAACCTATTAACCGGAGGCCCAACCCAAATTGCTATTTTTTTGCCTATTTCAGTGTTTCGAAGAAAAGGAATATCAAACGGAGTCCAAACGGAATGAAATCTTCGGGAGAGTTATTTTTGGAATGGAAGCAATCCAGGAGACTTGGAGTAGCCGTCAGGGGAGCTTCGAGGAAGCCACGAGGCGGGGAGGCGCGCCCTACCCCCCTGGGCGCACCCCCACCCTCATGGGCCCCTCGTGGATCCCCTGACCGATTTCTTTCGCCTATATATATCCATATACCCTAAAAACATCCAGGAGCACAACAGATCGGAGTTCCGCCGCCGCAAGCCTTTGTAGCCACCAAAAACCAATCGGGACCCTGTTCTGGCACCCTGCCGGAGGGGGGATCCCTCACCGGTGGCCATCTTCATCATCCCGGAGCTCTCCATAACGAGGAGGGAGTATTTCACCCTTAGAGCTGAGGGTATGTACTAATAGCTATGTGTTTGATCTCTCTCTCTCTCTCTCTCTCTCTCTCTCTCTCTCTCTCGTGTTCTTGAGGTGATACGATCTTGACGAATCGCGAGCTTTGCTATTATAGTTGGATCTTATGATGTTTCTCCCCCTCTACTCTCTTGTAATGGATTGAGTTTTCCCTTTGAAGTTATCTTATCGGATTGAGTCTTTAAGGATTTGAGAACACTTGATGTATGTCTTGCCGTGCTTATCTGTGGTGACAATGGGATATTCACATGATGTACTTGATGTATGTTTTGGTGATCAACTTGCGGGTTCAGTGACCTTGTGAACTTATGCATAGGTGTTGGCACACGTTTTCGTCTTGACTCTCCCATAGAAACTTTGGGGCACTCTTTGAAGTTATTTGTGTTGGTTGAATAGATGAATCTGGGATTGTGTGATGCATATTGTATAATCATGCCCACGGATACTTGAGGTGACTTTGGAGTATCTAGGTGACATTAGGGGTTTGGTTGATTTGTGTCTTAAGGTGTTATTCTAGTACAAACTCTAGGATAGATCGAACAGAAAGAATAGCTTAGTGTTATTTTACTATGGACTCTTGATTAGATCGATCAGAAATGATAACTTGTGGTGGTTTCGTACCCTACAATAATCTCTTTGTTTGTTCTCTGCTATTAGTGACTTTGGAGTGACTCTTTGTTGCATGTTGAGGGATAGTTATATGATCCAGTTATGTTATTATTGTTGAGAGAACTTTCTCTAGTGAAAGTATGAACCCTAGGCTTTGTTTCCTAGCATTGCAATACCGTTTACGCTCAGTTTTATCATTAGTTACCTTGCTGTTTTTATATATTCATATTACAAAAACCTATATCTATCATCCATATTGCACTTGTATCACCATCTCTTCGCCGAACTAGTGCACCTATACAATTTATCATTGTATTGGGTGTGTTGGGGACACAAGAGACTCTTTGTAATTTGGTTGTAGGGTTGTTTGAGAGAGACCATCTTCATCCTACGCCTCCAACGGATTGATAAACCTTAGGTCATCCACTTGAGGGAAGTTTGCTACTTTCCTACAAACCTCTGCACTTGGAGGCCCAATAACGTCTACAAGAAGAAGGTTGCGTAGTATACATCAAGCTCTTTTCTGGTGCTGTCGGTGGGAAACGACACCTATGGGATCACAAGAATCCCTACTACGGTTGCGGGGCGCGGGATCTTGAGAAGAGCGGGACTAGTAGACAACACAAGGGGGATTTACCCAGGTTCGGGCTGCAAATATGCGTAAAACACTACGATCCTACTTTGGTGGAGGTATTTAGTGTTCTTGAGCTCTTGAACTAGCTCTGGGTGCTGCCAGGTTCGAAAGACCCAAATCCCTCTCCAGTGCGCCATGGGCCTCCTTTTATTGGCGAAAGGGGCTACCATAGTGGCACACAGGAGGTGGAAAGTGCTACAGTGTTGCGAGCTTATCACTGGTATTACAGGACAAAGCGCATTCCATGCAAGGCTTAGGTGTCCCTTCACTTTATCGGGGACGGGGGCGAGGCCCGTCCCGTCCGTCGCCGCCCCTCCTTGCTTTGAGACGCGCCCTGGCCAGCGATGCATGCGGTGCCATGTATGCAGGCAGGCAACTGAGGTGGCGCGATGGTGGAGCCTCCACGAAGGGCTGCATGTTGCCATGCAGGTGCCTGCCCAGCTGGTTGGCTCGGTAGCTACGTGTGAATGGCGGCGGAGACTCGGCTGGTGTGGGCCTGGCATTGGCCTTGCTGGCGCCCTTGGGAAGGGCCTTACCGGGTGGCCTAGCGAGGATTTTTCCGCGGTACGCTGTCGTCCCCGGCAAGAACCTTGCTGAGGGTCTTGTGGGCTTCCTCGGCAAGAAACCTGCCGAGGATCGTTGCCATCCAATCATCATCTGATCTTGAATATTCTTTGTCTTCACAAAGATCTGCATGCCACCACGGAGGTGCCTCCCGAGCCCTGTCCCAATGCGTTTGTTTAGCGTTGGTGGGCTGGAAGGTGGTCGCTCTGTTGGTGTGGGCGAGCTGCCCCGGCAAGGGTCTTGCCGGGGCTGCTGAGGCTGCCCCGGCAAGGGTCCTTGCCGGGGAAACCTGCTTCGTCCACCTGATCTTTGTGGACTTGGCCTTTGTCGTTGCTTTGCTTGTTTGTATTGTGCCTTCGGCTTCTCTCCGGCTTCCCACTCCTGCCCCGTTATGCATTGCTGTGGCAGGTGGCTCCGACTGCCCGTGCACAAGTAAAGGGGTCAAGAGCAGAGCCCCTACTTTTGTACACCGACAGGATCCCCCGGGCCTCGGCCATACATAAGCGTGAAACGTTATTGGGCCAGGCCCAGAACGGTGCGCGGGCAGTTGGGGCGGATTTTTACTGCGGTAACTGTTCTGTCCGCTATGCTTCCCCCACGACCCGCGTAGGACGCGCGTCGTGGGGGAGCGTGCGTGACGTGGGAGGCATGCGTGGGATGGTTCCCGCACGCATGCGTCGTATCGCAGTAAATGGGAAAGGAGGCATCCCGCGCCTTCCCCATAAAAAGGAATAACCGTGGGAGCGCTGCTCACTTTACCCTTTCCATGCATCTTCCCCAACCTTGGAACCGCCGCCCCCTTTCTTCCTTCTTGAGCCCCCTATTTTCGTCCATTGTCGACGTGCTTCCACCATCCCCGCCCTCTGCTTCTCGCAGCCGCCATGGCGCCCAAATCCACCAAAGGCAAAGGAGTAGCCAAAGATGCCGGGGCGGCGGAGCCGTCGGAGAGTGAGCTGGTGGCGCGACGGGCGTAGTTTGCCCTCTTCCCCTCGACGGTCGACATGCCCATGCTCCAGGAGTACTACAAGCTTTTGTGGGGGGTGAAGATGGGGGGAGAAACGACGGGGCATCCAGCCGCACACATCGTCCCTGCCAGCGCCGGGCCTACCCCAAATCGGTATCCCTTCTTCGTCGACTACTTTTCTTGCAGGCTTTGTCCCCCATTCTCTGATTTTTTTCAAGGACATTATGCACACCTTCGGCTTCCGCCTTCTGGATTTTACTCGGAACCCCGTGGCATGCGTGGCTCTTTTCACACACCTCTGCGAGGGCTTTGCCGGGGTGCATCCCAACACTGCGCTCTTCTGCCATTACTTCTCTCCTCGGATCCAAAAGGGAGGCGCCATCACCGGCAGCGTCGCTTGGATCCCGAGGGCCAAGGGAGCATACCCGGAGGGTACCATGAAGGAGAGGTGGGAAGAGTGGTGGGGGCGGTGGTGCTGGATCGAGGAGGAGAATCCGCCAACGTTCTGTGAGGTCCATCGGGTGGCGCCGGTCCGTGGAAAGGACTGGGGCGACGTTGATGCCGATGATGAGAAGCTTACGATTGCCACCACCAGGATCCTCCGGCTTACCGGGCCGGGCTCACCCTCGAGATGATCGGGGTGGACTTCATCCGCCGCCGAATCGCTCCTCTGCATGACAAGGGGAGGTCGGCCTGGCTTTTTGTGAATGCTGCTGACATCATGAGGCTCCGCCCCGGCCTCGACCAGAATCTGACGGTGCTGAGGCATGCTCATCTCTGCCAACGGATCTTCCAGCTTGAGGTCAATGAAGAAGACGAGGTTGAGCGGTCCGGCAAGGTTGCAAGGGCTGCCGCAAAGGCTGGCAAGGTGGACAAAGAGCCTGTCTTCAAGTTGCCGGTGGGAGTGGTCCTGCTTAGCAACAATTCTCGCCGATCGGAGATTATCGCCATGATGCCGCTTTTCAACATGCATGGCCTTGACCTGAGCTGGGTCGCGCCTGACGAGCTCAAGGTGCAGGAGTTCTTTGACACCCTGCACGAGGCGTACATCGCCGCCGAGCCGCGGCTTGTCCAGGACACTTCTCAAGAGGAGCTGGACTACATCGCCGCCAGGGTGAGGGAGGCGAGGCTTGCCGCGGAGGGGGCAAAGCTTGCCGAGGAGGCCGGAAATGCTGGCGGCGTGGTGGACAGGGCCGCGGCAGAAGCGGAGGAGGAGGACCTTGCCTGGTGGGCGGTGGCTGCTAGGGAGGCCAGCGTTGGGCCCCCCTCGTCGAGGATGCCGTCGACGTGTCTTCGGAGGAGGACGAAGGGGAGGAGATCGCGGCCGCCGACCCTCTAGCCACTGGGAAGGGGCGAGTTCTGCGGTGGGCCGCCTCCGGCGAGCTGCTTCGTCCTGGTCAGGCCGCGCAGCTTCGACTGGCCCAGGGAATGTCGGTGCGCCAGACGAGGGCCACGGTGACGAAGAAGGCGGTGGAGGCCGTGGCGGCGAGGAAGAAGGCATCTGCTTCCTCATCGTCTAGGCATGCCCAGACGCCACCGCCCTCCCCATCGCCGACAGATGTTGGCGCGGGGATTGCCTTCGACTTTGGGCCCCTCGGCCCGGAGAGGAAAAGGAAAGTGACAGAGGAGGATGAGGAGGAAAAATGAAGAGTAAGCTTCTACTTTCCTCCTTCGTTTCTTTCACTTCCTCTGACGACGCTGCTAAATTATCTTCATATTGCAGGGATGTGGAGACGCTGGCCCAGAGGATAAAGAGGGCCAGAATTCCGACGAGCGGCCAGCCCCCGACAGGCCCCTCTGGCACGCCACTGGTGGTGTTGAGCAGCCTGGACAGCAGCCCCCGGCCCAGCCCCCAGCGTGAGTCCATCACCCACCCTCCATTAACATGCGTCATGCGTGATGCTTCAGTGCTAACCATGTCGTGGATGCAGGAGGGGAGCAACACCAAAGGGAGCCACAGAGGGCTTCTCCTATCGTGCCGCCTCCGTCAACCACACCACCCCGAGGGGCATCCCCGGCAAGGGCACCAAGCCCCGAGGCTATGCACACGGAGGAGGGGGAGGAGGACGCAGGCGCCGGTGGCTTTGCCTCGACGCTGGACCTTGGCGGAAAGGGGGCTTCCGCTTCTCGGCCTGGCGCGGGTAAGCCACATGCTCTCCATCTCCACATGCATCCTTTTTTTTCTTCATTGGCTCTGATCTTAGCTTTGTCTTGTTTCCTTCTTGCCATCCAGATTTCTCCTTGATGGATCCAGAGGATGTCGACACCGTGATCAAGGACGTCGCTGAGGACGCCGCAGCGCAGGCCGAGAAGATTGCCACCGAGGAGAGTGCTAAGGGTGTTGCTGAAGACGCCGCCAAGGGGCCCGCTGAAGAGCTTGGCAAGGGGCCTGCCGAGGAGGCCGGCAAGGGGCCTGCTAAGGAGGCCGGCAAGGCCGCTGCCAAGGAGGTGGTGGCCGACGACCAACCCTCCTTCTCCGCTGCCTCCGGCTCCGACAGGTACCTAAGGGTGAGCGAGGACCTCTTCGTCCATCTCCCACGCGCATCGAGCTCCAGGGCTCCCATCGAGGGGGAGATGCTCGATGGCGAGGTGCTTGCCGCTACCGGGCTCGAGGTTATCGACGAGTCGAGCGTTGATGGTGATGGCTCCCAAGAGGAGCGGCTGCTCTAGCCCATGGGTGCCAACTTTTGGAAGCTCCAGGATCTCCACCGCGCTCGCCTGGACAAGCCCAAGTCCAAGGCGACGGTGGTGGAGAAAGTGGAGGCGGACTTCGAGGGGCGCGTTGCCGAGGCACAAGATTGGTTCTGCTAGGCTCAGGACGAGCTGAAGGCCGCCTAGAGCGAGCTAGCCAAGCGCGATGTGGAGCTCACCATGAAGCTGACCGACATCAAGAAGGCCCAAGAGACGGCGAAGAACTTGGCCGCTGAAGCCAAAGCCACCCGGACCCAGCGTGAGGCCGCACTGAACTCCCAGGAGGAGGATCTTGCCGCGCGCGAGGAAAAACATGCCGCCATGCTCCACGGCAAGGATGAAGAGGTGGAAAAGCTCGTCGTGCAGCAGACCCAAGAGCAGGAGCAGAGGCATCAGGAAGCACTCAATGCCCAGGCTCAGGTCTACGCCGTCAAGGTGAAGGAGCTGGAGGAGCAAGCTTTGAAGCTGTCCCAGGAGAAGGACACGCTCAACGGCGCCCTGGTGGAGGCGCAGGGCGCGGTCGTCAGCAAGGACGGAGAACTCTCCGAAGCCAACAACTCCATCAGAGACTTCAAGGTAAAGCTGGGGGATCTCGAGAAGATGCTGTCAGAGGCCAGAGCCCGGAAAGAGGTTCTGACCAGGGACCTAGCGACGGAGAAGCAGCTGCGGATGAACGAGACCGCCAACCTCAACGATCAAGTGGCGGGTGAGAAGCGTTGTATCGAACGCCTTGCCGCCGTAGCGAACTCGGTCGCCACTCAACTGGCCATCATGGGGATGCCGGACATGGGGTATGCCCCGGAGGCGAACCTGAGCCCCAATGCCAACCTGACCATATATTTTGAGAGGGTCGTTGGCGCCCTGAAGCGGCTTCACTCCAATCGGGCGGCCTCCCTGGCCGAAGAGTCCCGGATGCTCTGCCGGGGGGCCATGACCAGGGTGCTCACCAAGAAAGCGCATTGGCACCCCGACCTCGACTTCGAAGCTGTGCTGAAGAGCTTGCCGGAGGATGCTGACATCGCGGTGCTGAATGAGCATATCCAGCCCATCCTCAGTCGCATCGACAAAATCAAGAGGTTGGAGGGCCAGCATCGGGACTAGGCACCCTGTCCTTTATCATCGCTGCAGGTTCATGACCAAGAAAATGCTATCTTTAGTTAGAACCGCGGCGACAATTGGTGTAATATAACTCTGCAGTGCTACTGAAATTATGTATATTATTTTCCTGTTCGATTTTCCTTTGTATGTACACCCCACGTTGACTAGGTAGGCTTGCCGGCACGTAAACCCAGGGCGGCGTCTTCAGTATGGATCCTCATTAGCCTGCCGGGTGTGCTTGCTGCTGGGCAAAGCTCCTTACCGCCCTTAGCGCGGCCGCTCGATCCGTCGAGCTTGACTCGAGTCAGGGCCGAGAGCGTTGCTGATGGCGAAAGGCTACCCTGCCGCTCTCGACGCGGTCGCTCAAATTGTTGAGCGGACTCAAAACAGAACAAGGGCGTAGCCGATCACAGGAGGGCCCCTCTACGTACAGTCTTTCCATACATAGGCCAAACTGTCGAGGATAATAACCTTATATCTAAGGAGAAAGTTTTTAAAGTTCAGCATGACTTAGCTCTCTCATCGCCGCCTCGGCATCCTTCGGGCTAACGGGCAGCGCCGCCCTCTTGGCCGCCTTCTCCGCAGGGGTTGTGGCGATGATGAACTGCTAGGCCAACTACTAGACCAGATTCTCACAATTTGCGCCCCCTACCTGGCGCGCCAAGGATGTCGGTGGGAAACGACACCTATGGGATCACAAGAATCCCTACTACGGTTGCGGGGCGCGGGGTCGTGAGAAGAGCAGGACTAGTAGACATCACAAGGGGGATTTACCCAGTTTCGGGCCGCAAATATGCGTAAAACCCTACGATCCTGCTTTGGTGGATGTATTTAGTGTTCTTGAGCTCTTGAACTAGCTCTGGGTGTTGCCAGGTTCGAAAGAGCCAAATCCCTCTTCAGTGCGCCATGGGCCTCCTTTTATAGGCGAAAGGGGCTGCCACAGTGGCACATAGGAGGTGGAAAGTGCTACAGTGTTGCGAGCTTATCACTGGTATTACAGGACAAAGCACATTCAATGTGAGGCTTAGGTGTCCCTTCACTTTATCGGGGACGGGGGCGAGGCCCGTTCCATCCATCGTCGCCCCTCCTTGCTTTGACACGCGCCCTGGCCAGCGATGCATGCAGTGCCATGTAGGCAGGCAGGCAGCTGACGTGGCGCAGTGGTGGATCCTCCACGAAGGGCTGCATGTGGCCACGCAGGTGCGTGCCCAGGTGGTTGGCTCGGCAGCTGCATTTGAATGGCGATGGAGACTCGACTGGTGTGGGCCTGGCAGTGGCCCTGCTGGCGCCCTTGGCAAGGGCCTTGCCAGGTGGCCCATTAAGGGTTTTGCCACGGTACGCTGTCGTCCCCGGCAAGAATCTTGCCGGGCGTCTTGTGGGCTTCCTCGGCAAGAAACCTGCTGAGGATCGTTGCCTTCCAATCCTCATCTGATCTTGAATATTCTTTGTCTTCACAAAGATCTGCATGCCACCACGGAGGTGCCTCCCGAGCTCTGTCCCAATGCATTTGTTTAGCGTTGGTGGGCTCAAAGGTGGCTCGCTCCGTTGGTGTGAGCGAGCTGCCCCGGCAAGGGTCTTGCCGGGGCTGCTGAGGCTGCCCAGGCAAGGGTCCTTGCAAG
This sequence comes from Triticum dicoccoides, assembly GCF_002162155.2. NCBI lineage: Eukaryota > Viridiplantae > Streptophyta > Magnoliopsida > Poales > Poaceae > Triticum > Triticum dicoccoides. Next base: position 147,229,784 of record NC_041393.1, read on the forward strand.
GGAAACCTGCTTCGTCCACCCGATCTTTGTGGCCTTGGCCTTTGTTGTTGCTTTGCTTGTTTGTCTTGTGCCTTTGACTTCTCTCCGGCTTCCCTCTCCTGCCCCGTTATGCATGGCCATGGCAGGTGGCTCCGACTGCCCGTGCTCAAGTAAAGGGGTCAAAACAGAGCCCCTACTTTTGTACACCGACAGGGGACGTTGCCGGGGAGGTGAGTGCTTGAAGGTATATCTTTAGATCTTTCAATCGAATCTTTTAGTTTCTTGTTTTATCACTAGTTTAGTTTATAAAATAAAACTACAAAAAATGGAATTGATTTTTCCTCATACGCTTCATCTTTTTAATATCTTTCATGAGTATGGCGGAAAGGAAAATTGTGCTCAAGTGCTAGAAGAAGAAATCTATAGAATGTTTGGCACTAAATCTTTGTATGGTGAGCATGATTGCAATGTTGTTAGTATGAACTCTATGAATATTCATGATGCTAATGATATGCAAAGCTACAAGCTTTGGGAAGCTATGTTTGATAAAGATGATATTTTTGTCCCCCCAAGTTTTGATGAGCAAATATATTATGATGAAAGCATGCCTCCTATTTATGATGATTATTGTGATGACACGTATGCTATAAAGAATAAAGGTAACCATGAAACTTGTCATCTTGATTTTAATTTTCAATTGGATTATGCTTCACATGATAGTTATTTTGTTGAGTTTGCTCCCACTACTATTCATGAGAAGAAATTTGATGTGGAGAGTTATAAAATTTCTATGCAAGTAGATCATGAAAAGAATGCTTTAGGTGCTGGTTATTTTGTTGAATTCATTCATGATGCTATTGAAAATTATTATGAGAGAGGAACATGGGCTCTTACATATCGCAATATTATCAAATTTCCTCTCTATGTGTTGAAAATTTTGAAGTTGCACTTGTTTTGCCTTCCTATGCTAGTTGATTATTGTTCCCATAAGTTGTTTGCTCACAAAATCCCTATGCATAGGAAGTGGGTTAGACTTAAATGTGCTAGTCATATGCTTCATGATGCTCTCTTTATGTTTCAATTCTTATCTTTTATGTGAGCATCATTGTCAGCATCATGCCTTGCTAGAAAGGCATTAAAGAAAAGCGATTGTTTGGAGACAACCCAAAATATACCCTTACTGTTTTTGTGTGTCCACCTGATTATGCTACTGTAGTAATCATGTTTTATAGCTTTTGTTTCAATAAAGTGCTAACTAAGACCTTTAGGGTAGCTTACAGTGATAGTTGTGTTGATCCTGCTAAAGATCGGAAACTTTTGCACCCAGTAAATTAGTTTTGATAATTTACAGAAACGTGCTTTTGATCTGATTATTTTTGCTATCAATTGGTACACAAATTTCTCAGGTTCTCCTAGTTTTTTAGAATTTTTGGGGTTACAGAAGTATTCGAGAGTTACAGATTACTACAGACTGTTCTGTTTTTGACAGACTCTGTTATCTATGTGTTGTTTGCTTATTTTGATGCATTTATGAGTAGTATCGGAGGGTAAGAACCGTAGAGAAGTTGGAATACAGTAGATATTACACCAATATGAATTTATAATGAGTTCATTACAGTACCTAAGTGGTCATTTATTTTCTTATACTAACGGAGCTTATGAGTTTTCTGTTGAGTTTTGTGTTGTGAAGTTTTCAAGTTTTGGGTAAAGATTCGATGGACTATGGAATAAGGAGTGGCAAGAGCCTAAGCTTGGGGATTCCCAAGGCACCCCAAGGTAATATTCAAGGACAACCAAGAGCCTAAGCTTGGGGATTCCCTCGATTGCATCCCCTCTTTCGTCTCTGTTCATCAGTAACTTTACTTGGAGCTATATTTTTATTCACAACATGATATGTGTTTTGCTTGGAGCGTCTTGTATGATATTAGTCTTTGCTTTTTAGTTCACCACAATCATGCTTGCTGCACACACCTTCTTGGAGAGACACACATGATTCGGAATTTATTAGAATACTCTATGTGCTTCACTTATATCTTTTGAGCTAGACAATCTTGCTCTAGTGCTTCACTTATATCTTTTTAGAGCACGGCAGTGGTTTTATTTTGTAGAAATTATTGATCTCTCATGCTTCACTTATATTATTTTGAGAGTCTTTTAGAACAACATGGTATTTTCTTTGGTTATAAAATTGATCCTAATATGATGGGCATCCAAGTTTGGTATAATAAAAACTATCATAGAAAGTGCATTGAACACTATGATCAATTTGATGCTTGATAATTGTTTTGAGATATAAAGGTGGTAATGTTAGAGTCATGCTAGTTGGGCAATTGTGAAATTGAGAAATACTTGTGTTAAAGTTGTCATGTCCCGTAGCATGCATGTATGGTAAAAGTTGTGTAACAAATTTGTAGCATGGGGTGCTCTTTTGCTTGCCTTCCTTGTGAGTGGAGGTTGGGATCGTGTGATGGTTAACTCCTACCAACCCTTCCCCTAGGAGCATGCATAGTATTACTTTTCTTCGATGTCTAATAAACTTTTGCAATAAGTATATGAGTTCTTTATGACTAATGTGAGTCCATGGATTATACACACTCTTACGCTTCCGCAATTTGCTAACCTCTTCGGTACCATGCATTGCCCTTTCTCACCTCGAGAGTTGGTGCAAACTTCGCCGGTGCATCCAAACCCCGTGATATGATACGCTCTATCACACATAAGCCTCCTTATACCTTCCTCAGAACAGCCACCATACCTACCTATTATGACTTTTCCATAGCCATTCCGAGATATATTGCCATGCAACTTTCCACCATTCCGTTTATTATGACACGTTCCATCTTTGTCATATTGCTTTTTCATGATCATGTAGTTGACATTGTATTTGTGGCAAAGCCACCATGCATAATTTTTCATACATGTCACTCTTGATTAATTGCATATCCTGGTACACCGCCAGAGGCATTCATATAGAGTCATATCTTGTTCTAGTATTGAGTTGTAATCCATGAGTTGTAAATAAAAAGAAATGTGATGATCATCATTATTAGAGCATTGTCCCTTAATAAAAAAAAGAAAGGCCAAATAAAAAAATGGCCAAAAAAGGCCCAAAAAAGGGAGGACAATGTTACTATCTTTTTCCACACTTGTGCTTCGAAGTAGCACCATGTTCTTCATGATAGAGAGTCTCTTATGTTGTCACTTTCATATACTAGTGGGAATTTTTCATTATAGAACTTGGATTGTATATTACACCGATGGGCTTCCTCAAAGTGCCCTAGGCCTTCGTGAGCAAGCAAGTTGGATGCACACCCACTTAGTTTCTTTTGTTGAGCTTTCATACATTTATAGCTCTAGTGCATCCGTTGCATGGCAATCCCTACTCCTCATGTAGACATCAATTGATGGGCATCTCCATAGCCCGTTGATTAGCCTCGTCAATGTGAGACTTTCTCCTTTTTTTCTTCTCCACACAACCTCCATCATCATATTATATTCCACCCATAGTGCTATATCCATGGCTTACGCTCATGTATTGCGTGAGTGTGAAAAAAGCTGAAGCACGTTAAAAAGTATGAACCAATTGCTTGGCTGAAACCGGGGTTGTGCATGATGGGACTATTTTGTGTGACAAAAATGAAACATAGCCTAACTATATGATTTTGTAGGTATAAGTTTTCTTTAGCCATGTTATTTTGAGAAGACATGATTGCTTTGTTAGTATGCTTGAAGTATTATTACTTTTATGTGAATATGAACTTTTATCTTGAATCATTTGGATCTAAACATTCATTCCACAATAAAGAAAATTACATTGAGAAATATGCAAGGTAGCATTCCACATCAAAAATTCTATTTTTATCATTTACCTACTCGAGGACAAGCAGGAATTAAGCGTGGGGATGCTTGATACATCTCCAACGTATCTATAATTTTTTATTGTTCCATGCTATTATATTACCTGTTCTGGTTTTTTATGGGCTTCACTATACACTTTTATATTATTTTTGGGGCTAACCTACTAACCGGAGGCCCAGCCCAAATTGCTATTTTTTTTTGCCTATTTCAGTGTTTCGAAGAAAAGGAATATCAAACGGAGTCCAAACGGAATGAAACATTCAAGAGACTTATTTTTGGAACGGAAGCAATCCAAGAGACTTGGAGTAGACGTCAGGGAAGCTTCGAGGAAGCCACGTGGCAGGGAGGCGTGACCTACCCCCTGGGTGCACCCCCCACCCTCGTGGGCCCCTCGTGGATCCCCTAACCGACTTCTTTCGCCTATATATATCCATATGCCCTAAAAACATCCAGGAGCACAATAGATCGGGAGTTTCACCGCCGCAAGCCTCTGTAGCCACAAAACACTAATCGGGACCCTGTTCCGGCACCCTGCCGGAGGAGGGATCCCTCACCGGTGGCCATCTTCATCATCCCGGAGCTCTCCATGACGAGGAGGGAGTATTTCACCTTCAGAGCTGAGGGTATGTACCAGTAGCTATGTGTTTGATCTCTCTCTCTCTCTCTCTCTCTCTCTCTCTCTCGTGTTCTTTAGGTGATACGATCTTGATGTATCGCGAGCTTTGCTATTATAGTTGGATCTTATGATGTTTCTCCCCCTCTAGTCTCTTGTAATGGATTGAGTTTTCCCTTTGAAGTTATCTTATCGGATTGAGTCTTTAAGGATTTGAGAACACTTGATGTATGTCTTGCCGTGCTTATCTGTGGTGACAATGGGATATTCACATGATCTACTTGATGTATGTTTTGGTGATCAACTTACGGGTTCAGTGACCTTGTGAACTTATGCATAGGGGTTGGCACACGTTTTCGTCTTGACTCTTCGGTAAAAACTTTGGGGCACTCTTTGAAGTTCTTTGTGTTGGTTGAATAGATGAATCTGGGATTGTGTGATGCATATCGTATAATCATGCCCACGGATACTTGAGGTGACATTGGAGTATCTAGGTGACACTAGGTTTTTGGTTGATTTGTGTCTTAAGGTGTTATTATAGTCCGAACTCTAGGATAGATCAAACAGAAAGAATAGCTTCGTGTTATTTTACTACGGACTCTTGATTAGATCGATCAGAAAGGATAACTTTGAGGTGGTTTCGTACCCTACAATAATCTCTTTGTTTGTTCTCCGCTATTAGTGATTTTGGAGTGACTCTTTGTTGCATGTTGAGGGATATTATATGATCTAGTTATGTTATTATTGTTGAGAGAACTTGCACTAGTGAAAGTATGAACCCTAGGCATTGTTTCCTAGCATTGCAATACCGTTTATGCTCACTTTTATCATTAGTTACCTTACTGTTTTTATATTTTCAGATCACAAAAACCTATATCTATCATCCATATTGCACTTGTATCACCATCTCTTCGCCGAACTAGTGCACCTATACAATTTACCATTGTATTGGGTGTGTTGGGGACACAAGAGACTCTTTGTCATTTGGTTGCAGGGTTGTTTGAGAGAGACCATATTCATCCTACGCCTCCCATAGATTGATAAACCTTAGGTCATCCACTTGAGGGAAATTTGCTACTGTCCTACAAACCTCTGCACTTGGAGGCCCAAAAACGTCTACAAGGAGAAGGTTGCGTAGCAGACATCACTTATTCGTGGACCCTTCCTGGGTGGAGCCTTCCGTGGACTCTCAGAACCGTTACCCTTCATGGGTTGATGTCTCCATCAACGTGGATGTATGATAGCACCACCTATCAGAACCACACCAACAATCTCCGTGTCCACATTCCGTTTGCTCCCTCCAAATGCATGCTTTACTTTCCGCTGCTCATATACTCTTTGCATGCTTGCTTGAATTGTATTGAGATTACTTGACTTGTGCTAAGTTGCTAAAATCTGCCAAGAATAAATATTGGGAAAATGTTAAGTTTTTATTTGGTCAAGTAGTCTAATCACCCCCCCTCTAGACATAATTTTGATCCTACAAGTGGTATCAGAGATTTGGTCTCCATTTGCCTTGATTTCCATAGCTTTGGTGATCATAACCTTTAGTTTCACAACCTAGGAGAGTATGGCGTCTAGCGAGGGAAATTACCACCGTAGAGGTCCTTACTTTGAAGGTACTAAGTTTGCTAGTTGGAAACATAAGATGAAAATGCATATTCTTGGACATAACCCCGTCGTTTGGGCTATTGTGTGTATTGGTTTGCAAGGTGAATTCTTTGATGGGAAATAACCGAATCGTGAAGCTACTGCGGAAGAATTGAAGATGTTGCAATACAATGCTCAAGCTTGTGATATCCTCTTCAACGGATTGTGCCCCCAAGAATTCAACAAAATCAGCCGTCTTGAGAATGCAAAGGAAATTTGGGATACTTCGATTGATATGCACAAACGTACCGACTCTATCAAGGAATCCAAGTTGGATGTGCTTCAAATTCAACTTGACAAGTTCAAAATGAAGGATGGTGAAGGCGTCGCTGAAATGTACTCTAGGCTTGCTCTCATCACAAATGAGAGTGCCGTCTTAGGAAGTGAAGATGACCGACAAATTCATCATCAAAAAGATCTTGAGAGCCTTGGATGGAAAATATGATACCGTGTGCACTTTGATCCAAATGATGCCAAACTACAAAGATCTCAAGCCAACAGAAGTCATTGGAAGAATTGTTGCTCATGAGATGTCACTCAAGGATAAAGAAGAGCTTCACAACAAGTCTAGTGGTACTTACAAAGCCTCATGTGATGTTGCTACATCATCAAATGATAAACAAGCCTTCAATGAAGAATTGAGCTTAATGGTGAAGAACTTCAACAAATTGTACAAGAGTAGAAGCAAGGAAAGAAGTTCCAAGTCAAGGTCCTATAATGACAAAAGATCTTCTAGTCGTGAGCGAAATTGCTACAATTGTGGAAGACCCAGACACTACTCCAATGAGTGCACGTCTCCCTACAAAAGAAGACAAGACTCACCTAAAAGGAGAAGCAAAAGGGAAGAATCACCTCCAAGAGAGAGAAGGAGTATAGATGATCGCTATGAACGAAGAACCTCTCGAAGAAGCAAGGATTTGGAAAGAAAGGACAAGTCATCAAGGAGCTACACAAAACGAAGACATCAAGCTCATGTTGGTGAATGGGTATCCGGCTCCGACTCCGACCACCACTCCGAGAGAGGTTATCACTCCGACTCCAAATATACTCAAGATGAAGGTGTTGTCGGTCTAGCACTTGTGTCGACCAACTCCTATGACATATTTGATTCACCAAATGAAGGAATTGGGAGATACTTCATGGCTAAAGGCCCCAAGTTAACACACCCCGAGTATGTTGGTTTCAATAGTGATGAAGATGACTTGCTAGGTGATGATGATTTACTTGTTGACAACTCTAGTGATGAATACTATTATGAAAATGCTATTAATCATGCCAATCAAGATGTAACGAATGACAATGATAAGAAGGAGATTGAGCGTCTAACTAAAGAACTAAACACTCTTAAGTTAGCTCATGAAACTACTTTAGAAGATCATCGAGAACTTTTAAAAACTCATGAGAAGCTATGCTTCGAGAAGCTCAATCTTGAGTAGGAACATGGGTTCTTAAAAGCCATCAATGATGATCTTCGGAAGAAAAGTTCTTCTTACATTGCGAAGCATTTAGTCTTGTCAACTTACATGCCACAAGTAAAATCTAGCAACAAGAATAAGAAAGATTCTTCTTTTAGTAGTAACAATAATCATGCTAAATCCAATATTGTTGCTTCTAGTAGTTCTCTTGATTCCACTAATGTTTCTCTTAGCCAAGTTACACTTGAGCAAGAAAATAGCTTATTGAAGGGAATTATAGAGAAAGGTGTTTACAAGAGCCTTGCCGGAAGTAAGCAATTTGAGTAAATTGTACGCAAGCAAGGAAGGCACCGGAAGGATCAAGGTGTTGGTTTTGAACGGAAGTCCAATGCCAATGGGGTTGAGTGGGAATAAGATAAATACCCCAAGACGAAGTTTGTTCCTCAACAAGATAAGTATGATCCTACTTCGTTCAAGGGAACACAAGCTCAAGATGGTCTTCCACCACAAGACCATAAGCTAAAAGGCAAGGACAAGCTTCAAGAGGAGATTGATGCATTTGAAGATGCTCCAAAGGCCTTGGTCAAGTGGGTTCCCAAGACTACATCAAGTTCTACTTCATCAAGTACATCTACAACCCCAAGGATTCCCATCAAGATGATGTGGATCCCGAAGAAGAAGAACTAGAGAGTTCTTGAGGTTGACTCCGCCAACATACTTCACTCATATTCATTTTGGCAAGGACAAGTGCAAACAACTTCCACATCTTGCACTAGTTCAAGGAGTCACCGACCCTCTTGTTGGTAAGACAAGAGACAAGGTAACATAATGCTTTCATGGACATCATCATGTGTGTGCTTCACTCTATGTCTATTGATATCCTTGTTTGTTCCTTGTGGGACTAACCCATGTAGGTATTGAAAGTGCTACTCACTCCTATGGATTGCTTCAAATGATATACATTAACAATGAGCATCCACATCTTCAAAATCTACATGAAGTCATCATCAGCAAAACCCAAGGTTAGTTCATCCATCTTAGGGGGGATATCACATCTAGGGGGAGCTTTACTCTAAGAATTGAGCTAAAGGAACTCTAATGGTGTGAACACAACAATGCTTTATGTAAAAGTGGTAACCCCACTTGTGCTTAAACGATGAGTCTGACATATGGTCAAATGTTCTCATTTGACTCCCAAGTCAATATACTCATATATAGATGACCTAGTCATCGCCAATTGCTTGATAGATGCTAGAGTGAATGTGCATGCTTTGCCACATATTTAATTTGCCATTTTATTGTGTGAGCATGTTAAATGCATACTTTTCTCATTCGAGGACATCCATTTGTTGCTTTGATTGTTTGGATTTTCTTCTTTTGCCAAATGGATGGACAAGAATGCCTAAGAAGTTCCTTTAGCTATCTATGCTTTTCTCGTCTCAAATTCTATTCATGCCACATCAGAAAATTTGAACAAGTCAAATTCGAACCCTCTGGGTGAGGAGCACTCGGAGTCCCGATTCGTCATAGGCTTAAACTTCCAAAACCTCTCTGTGTATTTTGATCTAACCAATTCATCCATTCGGTCACACCGAGTTCACTGGGTTGATCTAGATTTCAATCTCGGTGCAACCGATTAGAACTCTTCAGTCTCACTGAGTTGCAGCAACCGCTTGCGATTCTACATCTCGGTGCCACCGAGTTGTTCCACTCGGTCACACCGATAGTGCTAGGATATATATACCAATAGATGAAATTTTGGAAATTCCTCCAAAACCTCTTCGCCCGCGCGTCCTACTCTGCCGCCTCAGGTCTCCGGATCGTCCTCTCATCGCCAGCGACCTCCCGCCGCTCGTCTCTGCCGCCGTCATCGGAAATCTTCACCCCCGTTGCCATCGTAGCAAGCTCATCGCCAAGTTAGGGTATGAGTTCGACACATTGTGCATTCTTTTAACTCTGATTCTTAGCACAAAGACAATGCCATGTTTCTTTCCAAGTATGAGATCGATCTATCCACGGAAAAGATCCTTTAGATTAGTTTTTAATTTGAATAATTAGGGTTAGGTTTCCGTCGGACTCATCTTGGACCGATCGAATTTTAGAAATCGGTCTCACTGATTTGGCTTAGGCCATTACACATGTGATTTTCTGTCTGACCGAAAATTGCAAATCGGTGTGACCGAGATCAGAACTTTGTGAAACCCTAGCAAACTCAGATTCACCGAACGGTCTTACCAATTCCACTAGTTTAGATTCCAAAGATGCTTCGGTGTCACCGAGTTTTACAAATCGGTAGCTCCGAAATGCTTCATGTAGAAAACTAAAACTAAGTTTTTGACTCATTCTTTTTGCCACAAACTCTGCACTTTGTGTTGCTCATCTACTCTATCTCATCTACAACTATTCACAGAGGTCTGCAGCAGTGCCAGTGCTAGACACTGGAGCTATAGCATCAGCACCTGCAGCCACAACTCCAGTTGCCCCTCCAGTGGCAACTCCACGAGCTCCATCAAGTTCTACTGATGCTTTCATCCTTGGAGTCCTCTTAACACCTCCTCCTCAAGATCAAGCCTAGAGAGTTGTGTAGCACTATGCATTTTCAAGATTTTTGGTAACTTGTTGCTGAAGGGGGAGAAAGTCTATAGATCATAGGCTTCGGAGAGAGAGAGAGAGCTTTGCTTCTTTTGCTACTTATTTGCTTTGCTTGCTTGGTTGAGATACTCTATTCTTATGTGTGTGAGATACTTTGTATGGTCATGTGTTTGATCATATCATGCTTAATGCTTGTGCTTAGATGATCACATTATCTATTATTTATGTATGATCATTCACTTTGCCTTGGTGATGAGTGCTTGTTCCTATTTTTTATCATTTTTGAGCGCTCTACCAAGATGTATGTGACATGGAGTAACCCATGATCCTAATTTATTGTGCATTTGCATTCAAAAGAAAATTTTAAATAATGCACAAATTTAGGGAGAGCTCTTGCTTATCACATACATCTCAAAGCGACGATGTTTTCATTCTGATTATCATTTATCGAAGCTTTGATCTATATATTGTCATCAATTACCAAAAAGGGGGAGATTGAAAGTGCAACTAATCATTGGGTGGTTTTGGTAATTCTTAACAACATATAGATCATAGAACTAATGCTCTTTCAAGATGATCATTTCAAAAAGTTCAATGATTGGCATGGCTTGGACTAGAAATGTGGACCCCTCAAAATGCTAAGGACACATATTGGCAACAAGCTCAAGACTCTACATTTGTATTTAAGTGATCCAAGATCACATTGAGTCCATAGGAAAGCCAATACTATTGAAAGGGGATGAGGTGTTGCTTAATGGCTTACTTGCTCAAAATGCTTAGTGATATGCTCCAAAACCCTCAACCACTTTCTCATTTACACATATGTCTTAAACCTAAAAGTCAAACACGGCCCCACCGATTTGATCTATCCGGAGCCACCGAGGTCATTTGACATAGCCACTGCCAAACCCTAATCAGTTCGGTTTCACCGATAGGGATCTCGGTCTCACTGATATGGGATTGCAAACTCACTGTTTCTTTTTGGTAACATTTCGGTCCCACCGAGATGAGCGAATCGGTCACATCGAGTATGCAATGCAAATTCATTGTTTCCTTTTTGTAACACTTTGGTCTCACTGAAGTGAGCAAATGGGACCCACTGAGTTTGCCTGACAAACTCTCTATGTTCCTATTACTGAAATCGGTCCCACCGAGTTCATGTGATCGGTCATACCGATATTACGTTATGCCCTAACCCTAGCACATCGGTCCCACGAAGTTGATTGTATCAGTCCCACTAAAAAGCCTAACGTTCATATTTTGACCTGAATCGGTCTGACCAAGTTTTACCATTCGGTCTCACTGAGTTTGGGAATCTGTGTATAATGGTTAGATTTTGTGTGGAGGCTATATATACCCCTCCACCCATTCTTCATTCGAGGAGAGAGCCATCAGAACGTGCCTACACTTACACTACTCATTTTCTGAGACAGAACCACCTACTCATGTGTTGAGACCAAGACATTCCATTCTAACCACAAGAATCTTGATCTATAGCCTTCCCCAAGTTGCTTTCCACTCAAATCATCTTTCCACCATAGCCAAATCTGTGAGAGAGAGTTGAGTGTTGGGGAGACTATAATTTCAAGCACAAGATCAAGGAGTTCATCATCAACACATCATCTATTACCTTTTGGAGAGTGGTGTCTCCTAGATTGGTTAGGTGTCACTTGGGAGCCTCCGTCAAGATTGTAGAGTTGAACCAAGGAGTTTGTAAGGGCAAGGAGATCGCCTACTTCGTGAAGATCTACCCAAGTGAGGCAAGTCCTTCGTGTGCGATGGCCATGGTGGGATAGACAAGGTTGCTTCTTCGTGGACCCTTCGTGGACTCTCGCAACTGTTACCCTTCGTGGGTTGAAGTCTCCATCAACATGGATGTATGATAGCACCACCTATCGGAACCATGTCAAAAATCTCCGTGTCAACATTGAGTTTGCTCCCTCCAAACTCCTCCCATTTACTTTCTTGCAAGTTGCATGATTTACTTTCCGCTGCTCATATACTCTTTGCATGCTTGCTTGATTTGTATTGAGATTGCTTGACTTGTGCTAAGTTGCTAAAATCTGCCACGAATTAAAATTGGGAAAAGGTTAAGCTTTTATTTGGTCAAGTAGTCTAATCACCCCCTCTAGACATACTTTCGATCCCACACCCCCTACTTTGAATGATCAAATTTGTTATGATGATTGCATGCCTCCTATTTATGATGATTGCAATATTTATGAAAGTGGGTTTCAAAGAGAGCCAACTTTAGATAATAAATGATCCCATTATTTGAAGGGCGTTGAATCTTATTATAATGATAAAAGTGGATTTGGAGAGGTCAAGAATTTATTTAGTAATTATTCCACTATTCCGGAAGAGGTTTCAATTGATTTTGATGAGAACAAAGTTGCTACTTATGATGATTATTCTGATGATACTTATGTTATAATAATGTAGTGATGATTATATTTGTAAAACTTGTCATAATTATGAATACCCTTTTTATGAGCATTACTCTTTTAATGTGGAAACAATTAATAGTATTAAAGTTTCATATGATACTCCCACTATTATGAATAAGAAGAAATTTTCTTATGTGGAGAGTAATAAATTTTCTATGTGTGTGGATCATGAAAAGAATGCTTTTATGTGATAGCTATATTGATGAATCCATTCATGATGCTACTGAAAATTATTATGAGAGAGGAACATATGATTCATGATGCTCCTGTTATGTTTCAATATTTAGTTCTATGTGAGCATCATTGAAATCACATGTCTAGCTAAAAAGGCATTAAAGAAAAGTTCTTGTTGGGAGGCAACCCAATACTTATACCTACTGTTTTTGTGTGTTCACATGATTAAGCTACTGTAGTAATCATGTTTTATAGCTTTTGGTTCAATAAAGTGGCAAGTAAAGCCTTTGGGATAGTGTGGATGATAATTGACTTGATTTTGTGGAAAAACAGAAACTTTTGCGTCCAATTGAGAAATTCTCATATTTTACTGGAACTTGATAAAATTTTGAATTTTTTGTACATGATTGATATGCGAATTGCCTATGTGGTCCTAATGTTTCAGATTTTTTTGAGTAATATAAGTATGGTCCTTGTTCAGATCATTACAGACTGTTTTGTTTTTGACAGATTCTATTTTCAATGAATAGTTTGCTTGTTTTAAAGTTTCTATGGCTTATATTGCTCCATACAAATTGTTGAAATCATAGGGTACAGTAGAAATTATGTAGAAACAATTATGAATCTTGTCTATGACAATACCAACGTGAATGATTTGGTCTTTATCATACTAATCTATCTCACAAAGTTCCGTTAAGTTTTGTGTGATTGAAGTTTTCAAGTTTTGGGTGAGAGATCGATATGAGGAGAATAAGGAGTGGCAAGACCCTAAGGTTGGGGATGCACAAGGCACCCAAGGTAATATTAAAGGAATACCCAAGTAACTGAGCTTGGGGATGCCCCGGAAGGCATCCCTCTTTCGTCTTCAACATTATCGGTAACCTCACTTGGAGCTATATTCTTATTCGTCACATGATATGTGTTTTGCTTGGAGCGTGATTGCTTGTATCTTCGTTGGTTTTTTCCCCGGAGAGGAGAGGATGATGCAGCACAACAATGATAAGTATTTCCCTCAGTTATGAAACCAAGGTATCAATCCAGTAGCAGGATCCACCAAACTATGTAAGTGGTACCTTCACACAAATAACAAAAACTTGCAACACAACGCGCAAGAGGGGTTGTCAATCCCTCCTTGGTATTGAGATAGATTAACTTGTATGAGATTGGATAAATAGATTGAACAAAAACATAAAATAAAATAAGTAAAGAAAAAGTGCAACAAGGTATTTTTGGATTTTTGAAATAATAGATCTGAAAATAATATGATAGAAAATAGACCCGGGGTCCATAGATTTCACTAGAGGCTTCACGTCCAAGAAAATAGCATACGGTGGATAGACAAATTACTTTTGGGCAATTGATAGAAAAGCAAATAATTATGACAATATCCAAGGCAATGATCATGTATATAGGGATCACGTCAAAGATCAGTAGACCGACTCCTGCCTGCATCTACTACTATTACTCCACACATCGACCGCTATCCAGCATGCATCTAGTGTATTAAGTTCATGAAGAAATGGAGTAACGCAATAAGAATGATGACATGATGTAGACAAGATCTATTCATGTAGGAATAGACCCCATCATTTTATCCTTAGTAGCAACAATACAAGTGTGCCTCGCTACCCCTTTTGTCACTGGGTGAGGACACCGCAAGATTGAACCCACTACAAAGCACCTCTACCCATGGCAAGAAAAAAATCTAGTTGGCCAAACCAACCAAAGTTTCGGAGAAGAAATAAGATGCTATAAAAATCATGTATTAAAGGGTGCAGCAAAGACTCAAATAATATTCATAGATAGATCTGATCATAAACTCACAATTCATCGGATCCCAACAAATACACCGCAAAAAGTCATTACATTTATATAGATCTCTAAGAACATCGAGGAGAACATTGTATTGAAGATCAAAAATAGAGAAGAAGCCATCTAGCTACTACCTACGGACCCGTAGGTCTGTGGTAAATTACTCACGCATCATTGGAGGGGCAATGGTGTTGATGAAGAACCCCTCCATGATCGTTGACCCCTCTAGCAGAGTGCTAAAAAAGGCCTATAGATTGGATGGAGAACATTGTATTGAAGATCAAAAATAGAGAAGAAGCCATCTAGATACTACCTACGGACCCGTAGGTCTGTGGTAAACTACTCACGCATCATTGGAGGGGCAAGGGTGTTGATGAAGAACCCCTCCATGATCGTTGACCCTTCCAGCAGAGTGCTAAAAAAGGCCTATAGATTGGATCTCATGGTTATGGAACTTGTGGCAACGGAGACTCTGATCTCTCTGCTCCCCTAGGGTTTCTGAAATTTTAGAGTATTTATAGAGCTGATAGTCGGTGGAGAGGGGGCCTTTGGGCCCCACTACCCACCAAGGCGCGCCAGGGGCCTCTAGCATGCCATGTTGCTTTGTGGGCCCCATGGTCCTCACCTCGGGCACTTCCTTGGCTCCCAAGTTGTCTTCTGGGTAGAAAAAAATCTCCAAAAAGTTTCGTGGCATTTGGACTTCGTTTGATATGGATATTCTACGAAGTAAAAACAAGCAAAAAACAACAACTAGCACTGGGCACTATGTCAATAGGTTAGTCCCAAAAAATGATATAAAGTTGCTATAAAATGAATATAGAACATCCAAGATTGATAATATAAACAACATGGAACAAAAAAATATAGATACGTTGGAGACATATCAACATCCCCAAGCTTAATTCCTGCTCGTCCTCGAGTAGGGAAATGATAACAACAGAATTTTTGATGTGGAATGTTGCCTGACATGTTCATCTCATAAACTTTTCTTTCTTAGCATGGACATTTAGACTATTAGATGATTCAAAGCAATAGTCTATATTTGACATGAAGGCATAAATACTCAAGCATATCAACAAGAAACAATGTCATTCAAAATATCAACGCTAAAGAAAGCTATCCCTAGCCCATTATGCTCAATCACTGATCCATTCATGAAACACACTTTAATATTAACTATGCCCAATGCACAAGTATGATAATAGTGTTCCCTAGTTGGTGCTTTATAAGAGAAGATGGAGACTCAACAAAAATAAAAATTCCATAAAGTAAATAGATAGACCCTTCGCAAAGGGAAGAAGTGATTTGTAGAGGTGCCAGGGCTCAAAGCTTAAATTGAGAGATAAAATTATTTTGAGTGACATGCTTTTCCCTTCAATGAAAATGACCAAGAATTCCCAATACTTTCCATGCTAGATAGATCATAGGTGGTTCCCAAACAGAAAATAAAGTTTACTCCTTTTTACACCATTCTTTCACACTCCATGGCTAGCCGTATCCACGGGTGCCTTCCATACCAACGCTTTCCAATGAATTTATTATTGAACAACATAAATAAAATTTCTTTGCATTTCTGGACTGGGAATCACTATTACTTTTGCAACACTCTCATGAAATGACAAGTGAATAAACACTCATCTTGAGAATAAAATATCTAGCATGAAAAATATTGGCCACACCCTGCCGCTTCATGAATGGTATGGGCACACAAAAAGGAAATTTATTTTGAACCTTAGAGTTGGAACATACAAATTTACTTGGAACGACACGGAAATACCGGATATAGGTAGGTAAGGTGTGTTGGAAATATGCCGTAGAGGCAATAATAAAGTGGTTATTATTATATTTCCTTAATCATGATAAAGGTTTATTTTTCATGCTATAATAGTATTCATTGGAACTTAAATACATGTGTGAATACATAAACATATACTAATCAAGTCCCTAGTAAGCCTCTACTAGACTAGCTCGTTGATCAAAAGATGGTTATGGTTACCTAACCATAGACATGTGTTGTCACTTGATAACAGGATCACATCATTAGGAGAATGATGTGATGGACAAGACCCATCCGTTAGCATAGCATATGACCATTCAAGTTTTTCTACTGCTTTCTTAATGTCAAATACATATTCCTTGCACCATGAGATCATGCAACTCCTCGATACCGGATGAGTAACTTGTGTGGTATCAAACTTCACTTCATAACCGGTTGATCATAAAGGTGCTCTACAGGTATCTCCGAAGGTGTCTGTTGAGGTGACGTGAATCGAGATTGGAATTTGTCACTCCGTATGATGAAGAGGTATCTCTGGGCCCTCTCAGTAATACAACATCACAAGAAGCTTGCAAGCAAAGTGACTAAGGAGTTAGTTACAATATGATGTATTACGGAACGAGTAAAGAGACTTTCGAGTAACAAGATTGAACTAGGTATGGAGATACCGATGATCGAGTCTCGGGGAAGTAACATACCGACTGACAAAAGGAACTACGTACGTTGTCATAAAGAATCGACCAATAAAGATCTATGTAGAATATGTAGGAACCAATATGGGCATCCAGGTCCAGCTATTGGTTATTGACCAGAGAAGTGTCTCGGTCATGTCTACATCATTCTCGAACCCGTAGGGTCTGCATGCTTAACGCTCGTTGATGATATAGTACTATATGAGTTATGTATGTTGGTGACAAAATGTTGTTCGGAGTCCCGGATGAGATCACGGACATGACGAAGAGCTCCGGAATGGTCCGGAGGTAAAGATTGATATATAGGATGATAGTATTTGGCCTCCGAAAGGGTATCGAAATGCACCGAAGTATTTTCTAATCACCAAAAGGAGTTCCGGAAGGCCACGTGAGCTTATTGGGCCAAATGGGCGAAGGAGGGAGAGCACACCAGCCCACATGGGGCTAGCGTGCCGCCACCTCATGGCCGCCGACCCTAGGGAAGGAAAGGGGGGGGGCTGATACATCTCCAACGTATCTATAATTTTTGATTGTTCCATGCTATTATATTATCTATTTTGGATGTTTTATATGCATTATTATTATGTTATTTTATATTATGTTTGGGACTAACCTATTAATCTAGAGCCCAGTGGGAGTTAATTTTTTTCATTGTTTTTGAATTTTACAGAAAAGAAATATCAAATGGAGTCCAAACAGAATAAAATGTCACGATGATTTTCTTGGACCAGAAGACACCCAGGAGACTTGGGGAGAGGGCCAGAGGAGTCCCGAGGAGGCCACAAGCATCTAGGGCATGCCCCAGGGGGGCGTCCTGGCTTGTGGGCCCCACGAGGGTCCTCTCACTCTAACTCCACCTCTAGATATTCTCAAATATTCCCTGAAGATCAGAAGCATCCACAAAAATACTTTTTCGCCGCTGCAAGCTTCTATTCCCATGAGATCCCATCTTGGGGCCTTTTTCAGCGATCTGCCGAAGGGGTATTCGATCACGGAGGGCCTCTACATCAACCTTGATGCCCTTCTGATGATGCATGAGTAGTTTACCATAGACCTATGGGTCCATAGCTAGTAGCTAGATGGCTTCTTCTCTCTCTTTTATCTTCAGTACAATGTTCACCCCGATTTTCTTCGAGATCTATTTGATGTAATCTTCTTTTGCAGTGCGTTTGCTGAGATCCGATCAATTGTGGATTTATGATCAGATTATCTATGAATATTATTTTAGTCTTCTCTGAACTCTTTTATGCATGATTAAGATATCTTTGTATTTCTCTTTGAACTATCGGTTTGGTTTGTCCAACTAGATTGGTTTTTCTTGCAATGGAAGAGGTTCTTAGTTTTGGGTTCAATCTTGCGGTGTCCTCACCCAGTGATAGAAGGGGTAGCGAGGCATGTATTGCATTGTTGGCATCAAGGATAAAAAGATGGCGTTTATATCATATTGCTTGAGTTTGTCCCTCTACATCATGTCATCTTACTTAAAGTGTTGCTCTGTTCCTATTAACTTAATACTCTAGATGGAGGCAGGAGTCGGTCGATGTGTGGAGTAATATTAGTAGATGCAAGCAGGAGTCGGTCTACTTGTCATGGACGTGATGCCTAAATTCATGATCATTGGCTTAGATATCGTCATAATTATGCGTTTTTCTATCAATTGCTCAACAGTAATTTGTTTACCCACCGTATACTATCTTCAAGAGAGAAGCCTCTAGTGAAACAAATGGCCCCCGGGTCTATTTTCCATCATGTATTTTAAGATCTATAAAACCAAAAAACCAAAAAAATACCTTGTTGAAATTTATTTATATTTACTTTAGATTGCTCTTTTATTTATATTTTATGCCTATCTCTATGAGATCTCACTCTTGTTCGTGACCGGAAGGGATTGGCAAACCCTTTTTCACGTTGTGTGCAAGTGTTTGTTAGTTTGTGCAGGTGCATATATTGGAGACCTGCTTGTGCCTCCTACTGGATTGATACCTTGGTTCTTAACTACTTTGCTGCATCACCCTTTCCTCTTCAAGGGAAAAATCAACGCAAGCTCAAGAAGTAGTCGAAAGAATTTCTGGCGCCGTTGCTGGGAAGGTTCTACATCAAGCCTACCAAGTACCCATAATAAACTCTCATCTCTTGCACTTACATTATTTGTCATTTGTCTCTCATTTTCCTCTCCCCCACTTCTAAAATGTTTTCTGAAAAAATGCCAAAATATTTGCCTTTTTATTGTCCCTTCTTTCGTTTGTCTTTTCGTTTGCTTTCTGTTTGCTTGTGTGCTAGATTTCTTGCTTTGTCATGATGTCTCAAGAAAATACCAAGTTGTGTGACTTTTCCAACACTAATAATAATGATTTTATTACTACTCCGATTGCTCCCGCCACTAGTACGGAATCTTATGAAATTAATGCTGCTTTGTTGAATCTTGTTATGAAAGAACAATTTCCCGGTAGTCCTATGAAGATGCCTCATCCCATCTAAACACTTTAGTTGAGTTGTGTGATATGCAAAAGAAAAAAGATGTGGATAATGATATTGCTAAACTGAAGCTATTTCCATTCTGACTATGGTATCGTGCTAAAACTTGGTTTTCATCTTGCCTAAAAATAGTATTGATTCATGGAATGAGTATAAAGATGCTTTTATTTCCAAGTATTTTACTCCCGCTAAGATCATCTCCCTTAGGAATGATATAATGAATTTTAAACAACTTCACTACTAGGGAAAAGCCTAGCAGTAGCGCGCGTCTAAGGGCTATCAGTAGCGCGGGGTACCGTGCTACTGATACAACGCTACAGCTAACGTTTAGCAGTAGTGTTGTTTAACATGCGCTACTGCTATACCTACTTAGCAGCAGCGATTTCCCAACCAGCGCTACTGCTAAGTGCTTTAGGAGTACCATTTTCCTGTCCAGGGCTAAAGAGCGCTACTACTATATTTTCTTATATATTTTTTTGCTGCATATTTGTGATGTTTTTGTACAGGTTTTATATAGTATTCTAATCATATCATGAACATGCAATATGCTCATCATATCATACACATAATAGTCTTATCATATCATCCAACAGAAATCATGTCATCATATCATAATCATGATATAGCGATACAAGTTACATGACATGTCTAATCATACATAATGTAGTACTTCTTGAGGCGTCGGTTCATATCCCTCTCTCACACTAGCGTGAACCTAAACTAACTAGTGGATGTCGCTCGGAAACTGGTACACCCAGGCCTGACACTCCGGCCACTTGTCGTATACTCCTGGCGTAGCACTTCTTTGCCATCGATGATCTATGCACCTTCATCATCACATGAGTCGATGATATGCAACATATATAGTTGAGCAACAGAAAGAGACATACTTGGCAAAAATAGAAGCAACATATCATAAGCACAAATAACAAAGTTCATCGTACCCAAAATGCCCTAACTAGAGTGATCTTCGCTAGTTAAGGAGGACGGTTTAATTACATCACAAATAAAGTTTCATCATGGATAACTCAAAGTTTCGTAATAGAGAAAGTATGGACTAAATGGACACATTATTGTCATATATCGTCAATCACTCCAACATGTCATGCCATCCATCCAAGTCAGGGAGATAGTCCCCGAGCTTAGTGAAAGGCTTCATGTCAAGATGCTGAGCTGATACGCGTGTTCAGACGTCTTCCCGCGTCATTTTCCCTTCTTTGTAGAACATCCCTGTTTTTTCGACGACCTCCTTCATGATGTTTTGGGCAAGTTCATGCTGGATGTGATAGAACTCAGATCGATGTCGATGATCTTTGATATCTCCTAAGTTCTTTGCCCATTGCAGAATATGGGCATCCTCGAATGTAGGTGACATGCGAAGGTTCTGCTGATCCTGTATGTACTCCAACATGAGGTGGAGGACATAGAATTCATCACTAAGAGTACCACTCGGTTGCTGGATGCAACATAAGTTGGTCCTATGGCTGAAGGTGGGCGTGTGGTTCCTTGTCTTCTTGGTCTTGATCTCTCCACCCCGTACGCCGTACATAAAGATAGCACTGTCAAGAATAGACTTGATGTGGGTGTAATCCTTTTTGGTCATGTTCTTCGACGAGTCCAAGTAAAGAGCATGGGAGAATCAGGAGTAAATGATGATGAGGACGGCGTGCCCGCCGCTGCACAAAATAAGTACACCTCAAATTAGCCTCCATCATGCAAATGAATGATTGAAATTGAAGGAAGGATATCCGCGTGGATGACTTACATGGGATAATAAGGCACAAGAATCGTCTCCTTTTTCTTATTGGCGACCATGAAATTGACGATGTAGTCCCTCGCGTATTAACGGTGCTTTGGGCAGACTGCCAAGAAGGCCTCGTGCATGAAGTACGGGTCAGCGACACAAATATGAGGTATCTGCTCAATCTCGATGATGTAGTTTATGTACAAGGCAAAAAGGTGGACAAACGTAAAATCCAGCTTTGTCAAGTGAAACATGTCGAAGACGTAATCGAATTGAAGGAAGAATTTCTCCGTGGGAATGTGTCGACTTACAACCTTTGCCGCAACACGTTAACCACGTAGAGTGGGTATCCTGGATTTTCCGAGGCGATCGGGCTTTTCTCTCTCTGTAGCACATCGTTATGAAGTCTCCTTAGATCGCAGTACATGGCCTCTACTGTTTTCTTAGGTAGGATCAGATCACTGGGGATATGATATTTTGCCGCACCGGGGATAGGTATACGGTCTTGAACCCGTGGCTGCTGAGGCGGTTGGATCATATCAGGAGCTTTCTTGGCTTTCCTCGATCTCTTCCTATGCTTCTTTCCTACTGGAAGGTTGTCTATAATACGTTCATCCTCCAGCAATTCCGGCACCGACTCATGAGGCTCAAACCCTAAGTACTCATACTGCTGAGCCATCAATCCTCCATCATCGCCAGTATTGAGATACTATAGAGTGTCATCGTCATGTTCATCCTCATCCATGGCATCGATATCATGCATTGCTTCTTCGACGGCGGTGATGTCATCAACGACTAATGGAGCCTCTTCCTCACCCCGTCCCACTATCACCCGGCATGACAAGCGATGCTAATTGGGTAGGTAGGGTGCTGATGTTCATACCTTGCGGAGGCTACGTGGTCATGGGTGTGCACCGGCCGCCTTCAGACGAAGCAAACTCTTTGGCCACAACAGGACCCACGTCTTGCAATCACCAAGCTGCCGCGGGGTCTCGTCCACATCTCCCCTAGTAACGGAGGAGCCAAATTCTCGTGGCCCGGTTTGACACTGGCCACGGAAACCTTGAAGACGTCAGGGCGGATCGGGCGGCTGTGGACCAATTGTTCCTTTGGGTGCATTATCGTTGCCTTCCCCACGTCCACCTTCCGACCCCTGATAGTGTACAATACGGTGCACGGGGTTAAGTCAGCATGCAAAGACATGTCTGTAACATGAGACATCTGAAAGGCAACGGAAACAGGAGATTATACATTTATTGAAGATGGCAGGTGTGACAGGTACTGTGAGGGCGTCGAGCTCAGCCAAATATGAAGCATCGCCGAGCACGTCCAAGATGGAGGATGGGCTTCTATGAGCAGGTGCATGAGCCAGTGCGGGAGCTGGTGCAAGAGCAGGTGCGGGAGCAGGTGCTGGTGCAACGCTAGTCGAGCAGCTCCCGAAGAGGTTGGAAAGGGGAAAGTCCACTGCCTCTTTATTTGGATTTTGCCTGCCCCAATTGACGATAGCTGGAACCAAGACACCATGCGAAGCTGCAAACTTCTTCTCAGCCTTCTTGTCGATGTTTTCTTCAACCTCCATCTTTCCTTTCTCTCCTTCGTGGTTGAATGGTAGTACTTCTTCCACGTGGCGACGTCTCCGACGCCGTGCACGCGTCCATATGACGGCCGAGTGTCCATCGGGAGTCTTTTCAATATGTTCAAGGCCTGGTTGAATGGGGTGTCCCACTTGGGCCTCGCCAACACCTCAGACGACGAGTCACTTTTGGCCGCAATCATGTGTTGCTCTCTGTGCAAAAGGAACAAGGATCGTTTACAAATATGACTAAACGTGCAGTCGAATTGGTCAGAAGCTAAAATTACCAGTAGTCTCATGAACTCTGTTGTGACCGCATTCGTCTTGAAAACCTTCTTCACTGGGTCCCAACGGTACCGGGCCCTGAGGACGTCACGCTCCTATGGGGCGGTGAACTCCGCCAAGGTGGTTGGTATGCCAAGACTTTTGTGTTCCGCGTCCTCCTTGGCCCGTATGGACCTCTTCCCCATGTAACCACGGCTTCCTAGGTGGTGGCACCCAATGTTCCTCTTTGAAGCCCCTTCATGTACTTCAACTTTTCTTTGGTAGCTTCGGCAACGCAAGCCGCCTTGAATATTTCAAACTGCTCTTCCATAATTTTCGGACTATCCTTTACAATCTTGGAGTAGGGTTCCTTTTTGACGATTATCCGATGTTTCACCCTTACTTTCCAGGTGGCCAACGCATCGCTAAACTTGCTCATGGCGCATTTTTTTATCGTCTTCATTACCGGGTCTTTCTTTGGATCAGTATATTTGATTTCATCCCGGCCTGGGAACAAGAATATCTGGTGCAGCTTAGTTAGGAGGGACTGCATCATATTTGGTATCTCCGTCAGTTTCTCATCATTGATGGCAGCGGTTGCCCATCCGATGCAGCCTATTTGATTCACGTAGCACAAGCGTGCTTCCATAGGCTGTTTTGGCTCAAAATTGCCGTCATCCACCTCCGTGACCATTAATCTAGTAGTGAGGAGCTGGTTTGGGTGTCAACATCTCCTCTTCGGTTTTGGTTCTATACCACTTTGCCAGTCTTGGTGCCGGTCTTGGTGTTGGTCTGGGTCTCAAAGCTAGTCTCGGTGCCGGTCTGGGTCTCAACGCCAGTCTCGGCGCCGGTTTCGGTGTCGGTCTCGGATGTAACAGGTGGGCCCTGCAACAATTGTTGCTCGTCGAGAAGGTTCAAAAAACGCATGTCGGCTCGTAGACGTCGCATTCACCAGAACCATGTCCTTCATCATTGCTAGCCATGTTTCCTAGATTAAATCTAGTCAATTAATTCTAGACCTAATAAAATGAATAATGACATAAAAAGGCCTATGTTTTGCAGGAACGTTGATTCCTTCCCGGTGTGACAAATCCTGGGCACACGATATGTCCTAGTTTGTAGCATAGGTTATGCTGAAATTGACGGAAAATTTCTACATGACCTTTGCTAAAAAGTGGACAAATCGAGCACCTGAAATTTGCTGGAATGTTGATTGCCGGAACGGAAATGAATCAACATTCTGGCAGAACATAGGCCACTTGTCTTCATTCCCTCGAAACAACAAAAAGCCACTTGGGCACAATAAAAACACTTCAATGTTGCATATAACATGAGCAAACACTATTGAGGAATTTGCATATAACATGACACTTAAATGAAAAGATATAATCAACAATAACGGAATATGTAAATGAGCATCAATGACATATGCCATATAACATCAATCTTGTTTTTTGTTTATAGCTAAATGTCATAGCTACTATTTTTTATTTTTAGCTAAATGCTTTTTTTTGTTTAAAGCTAAAGGTCTAGAAGGATCATCTTTAAAATAAAACTTGCCTAAATTCTTTTCCTTGAAAAATAGTGTTCTTTTCAGAAATCAAAAACCTTTGCAAAATGACCTCACTAAACACTTCTCTGCCTAGGGCAAAACCCAAATTCTGTTCTAGCTATTCCTCTCACACAAACACACACACACACACACACATTATTTTCTCTAACCCTTTCTCTGCCTAGGGCAGAGCCCAATTAAATTGCAAAGGAACTCCATTTTCTCTAACCCTTCTGATCTAATTCTCTAAACTAAATATTTTCTATAACCTAGCCAACCTAGTTAACCTAGCTTGTTAACCTAACAAATCTAATGAACCTAATTAACCTAGCTAGTTAACCTAGATAGGTAACCTAGTTAGTTAACCTAGTTTACCTAGATAATTAACCTAATTAAACTAGTTAACCTAGCTAATTCTCTGTTAAAGCCCTAACTAATTTTTTTCACTAACCTAATTAAACTAGTTAACCAAACTAGTTCTCTGTCAAAGCCCTAACTAAAATTTTGAACTAACCTAGATAATTAACTTAATTAAACTAGATAATCTAGCTAGCTATGTCTCTGTCGAATGTTTGTGCTACGCATGAGAGAGAGAGAGAGGAGGGGTGGGGGCTTACAGAGGATGGCTTCGGTGGTGGCGAGGGAGGCAACGGTGGCAAGGGAGGCAGTGGTGTCTCCGGTGACGGCGAGGGAGACAGGGGCGGCGAGGGAGGCAGAGGCGTCAAGGGTGGCTCCGGTGGTGGCGAGGGCGGCTCCAGTGGCGTTGATGAGGTCGCACGGCTCCGGTGGCATTGGGGGCGGCTCCGGTGGCGTTGACGGCGCGCGGCTCTGGTGGTTCCGGGGGTGTCGACGTCGGCAGGAGACGGCGGCGAAGTGGGGCGACGACGAAGTGGGGACACGGCCGCGAAGTGGGGCAAAGGATTTGGGGGAGAAGTGGTGGCCGGGGGGAGGGAAATAGTGCGGGGGTTAAGTCAAACGTAGTGGTAGCGCTGGTAGGAAAACGCGCTATAGCAAAGTTAGCTATAGCTCTTTTCCCAAAATGCACTACTGCTATAGCTATTTATTTTCTTTTTATTTTCTTATTTCCTTTTCCCTTTCTATAGCGGGGGACTAAAAACGCGCTGCTAATATATTATCTATAGCGCCTGTTATGAACAGACGCTACTACTATGCCTTTCCCCTTTATTTATCTTTTTCTTTACATTTTTTCCCTTCTCCTTTTTCTATTCCTTTCATTTTCATTTACTTTTCTGTTTTTTCATTTTATTTTCTTTCCATTAGTAGTAGCACTTTTCGCGGAAAATGCGCTTCTACAATAGCTTTAGCGGTATTGCAGTTTTCCTAAGGTCACTACTAGTATTCGTAGCCTATTGGCTTAGTAGTGGGAATTTTAGTAGTAGCGCTTTTCACAGCAGAAGCGCTACTGCTGCACCCGTATCTGTAGTATGGTTCACGAGCATGCGCTACTTATATGTAGCACTAGCGCCTCATTTTAACCAGTGCTACTGCTAAAGTTCCGTGTATAAGGTTTTCCCTAGTAGTTCTTGATCATGAACATGTTGAACAATCTTGGGAGAGGATGAAATTGATGATAAGAAATTTCCCTACTCATGGTTTAAGTTTATGGATGATCATACATTTTTTATGCCGGATTGAATTTTTCATCTAGAAATATTTTTGATTCCACTGTGAGAGGTACTTTTATGGAAATTACATTAGGAGAAGCTACTAAACTCCTAGGTAATATTATGGCAAATTACTCCCAATGGCATACCGAAAGATCTTCAACTATTAAAAAAGTGCATGTGATTGAAGAAATTAATACTTTGAGTGGAAAGAGGGATGAACTTATGAAATCGTTTGCTAGTAAGAGTGATCCTATTGATCCCAATGATATGTCTTTTTCCACTTTGACTGAGAATAATAATGAATCTGTGGATGTGAATTTTGTTGGTAGGAGCAATTTTGGTAATAACGCGCATAGGGGTAATTTCAACCCTAGGACGTTTCCTAGTAATTCCTCTAATAATTGTGGTAATTCCTACAAAAATTCTTATGGAAATTATAATATAATACCCTCTGGTCTTGGGAATAATATTAAAGATTTCATTAATTCGCAAAAGAATTTCAATGCTATGGTAGAAGAAAAATTGCTTAAGATTGATGATTTGGTTAGGAACGTTGATAGAATTTCTCTTGAGATTGATTCTTTTAAGATTAGATCAAAGCCACCTAAGATTTATATTAATGAATCTCTGAAATCTATTAAAATTTCTAAGGATGGATGTAAAGAGATAACCGCTAGGATGCGAGCTAAGAGAGATTGGCTAGAAAAAGCATGTTCTTCTAGTTTTTGTGATAATAATGATGAAGATCTTAAAGTGATTGGTGTGACTCCTATTGAATCTTTGTTTGCTAATATAAATCTTGATAAATACGTGACTTTAGATGAGTCAACTTGAGCTAGAACGCATCCCAAGAATTTGGATGGTGAAGATCTTAATGAAAAAATTGATAAACGTGGGATTGGAGAGGTCAAACTTTAAGTAGCAATGA
The DNA here is from genome assembly GCF_002162155.2 of Triticum dicoccoides. Taxonomy (NCBI): domain Eukaryota; kingdom Viridiplantae; phylum Streptophyta; class Magnoliopsida; order Poales; family Poaceae; genus Triticum; species Triticum dicoccoides. The sequence continues at coordinate 147,256,957 of NC_041393.1, forward strand.
ACCCACTCTTTTGGATTTCAAGGACTTTAATTATGGTAACTGTTCTTTAATAGATTGTATTTCCTTGTTGCAATCCATTAATTCACCTCATGCTTATAATCAAAATAAAGCTTTTACTAAACATATCGTTGATGCTATGATGAAATCTTTTGAAGAAAAACTTGAGTTGGAAGTTTCTATCCCTAGAAAGCTTTATGATGAGTGGAACCTACTATTAAGATTAAAATTAAAGATTATGAGTGCAATGCTTTGTGTTATTTGCGTTCTAGTGTTTCCACTGTTCCGAAAACTTTATGTGATGTGCTAGGTTTTCATAAATTTGTTGATTGTTCTTTGAATTTACATCTAGTGGATTCCACTATTAAGAAACCTATGGGAAGGATTAATGATGTTCTTATTGTTGCAAATAGGAATTATGTGCCCATAGATTTTATTGTGCTTGATATAGATTGCAATCCTACATGTCCTTTTATTCTTGGTAGACCTTTCCTTAGAACGATTGGTGCAATTATTGCTATGAAAGAAGGAAATATTAGATTTCAATTTCCGTTAACGAAGGGCATAGAACACTTTCCAAGAAAGAGAATTAAGTTGCCATATGAGTCTATTATGAGGGATACTTATGGATTGCATACCAAAGATGACAATATCTAGATCTATGTTTTATGCCTAGCTAGGGGCGTTAAACAATAGTGCTTGTTGGGAGGCAACCCAATTTTTATTTTTATGTTTTTTGTTTTTGGTTCTGTTCTTCAATAAATACACATTATTACCTCTGGAGTAATTGTTTTTTGGTGTTTAAGTTGGTGTTTGAGCCAAGTAAGACCTTCGGGATGGTCTATGGTGATAGTTGATTTGATCTTCCTGAAAAACAGAAATTTTTGCCCTCATTTCTATAATTTTTAAAAATCACAGAAACGTGCTTTTAATCTGGATTTCTTACACAAGATTGATATACAAATTTCCCAGGTTTTCCTAATTTTTCCCGAATTTTTGGAGTTACAGAAGTATACAAATTTTCCAAATTACTATAGACTATTCTGTTTTTGGCAGATTCTGTTTTCTATGCGTTGTTTGCATATTTTGATGAATCTATGGGTAGTATCGGGGGGGGGGGGGTTATGAACCATGGAGAAGTTGGAATACAGTAGATATAACACCAATATAAATTTAGAATGAGTTCAGAACAGTACCTAAAGTGGTGATTTATTTTATTATACTAATAGATCTTACGAGTTTTCTATTGAGTTTTGTGTTGTTAAGTTTTCAAGTTTTGGGAAAAGATTTGATGGACTATGGAATAAGGAGTGACAAGAGCCTAAGCTTGGGGTTTGCCAAGGCACCCCAATGTAATATTCAAGGACAACCAAGCATCTAAGCTTGGGGATACCCCGGATGGCATCCCCTCCTTTGTCTTCAATCCATCGGCAAATTTACGTAAGGATATATTTTATTCACCACATGATATGTGTTTTGCTTGGTGCGTCTTGTATGATATGAGTCTTTGCTTTTTAGTTTGACACAATCATCCTTGCTATACACACCTTTCGAGAGGGACACACATTAATCATGAATTTATTAGAATACTCTATGTGCTTCACTTATATCTTTTGAGGTAGGCAGTTTGCTCTAGTGATTCACTTATATAGTTTTAGAGCACGGCGGTGGCTTTATTTTATAGAAATTTTTAAACTCTCATTCTTCACTTATATTATATTGAGAGTCTTAAACAGCATGGTAATTTGCTTAGGCTATGAATTTAGTCCTAATATGATGGGCATCCAAGAAAGATATAATAATAAAACTTTCATATAAAGAGCATTGAATATATGAGAAGTTAGATTCCTTGCATTTGTTTTGAGAATATAAAGATGGTGATATTAGAGTCATTCTACTGAGTAATTGTGGATTGGTAGAAATACTTGTGTTAAAGTTTGTGATTCTCGTAGCATGCATGTATGGTGAACCGTTATGTGATGAAGCTGGAGCATGATTTATTCTTTGATTGTCTTCCTTATGAGTGGCGGTCAGGGACAGGCGATGGTATTTTCCTACCAATCTATCCCCCTAGGAGGATGCGTGTAGTAATTTTGGCAATAAGTATGTGAGTTCTCTATGACTAATGCTGAGTGCATGGATTATACGCACTCTCACCCTTCCCCCATTGCTAGCCTCTCTAGTACCACACAACTTTGGGCGGTGCATTAAACCCACCATATACCCTTCCTCAAAACAGCCACCATACATACCTATTATGGCATTTCCATAGCCATTCCAAGATATATTTCCATGCAACTTCCACCGTTTCGTTTATTATGACACGTGCCACCATTGTCATATTGCTTTGCATGATCATGTAGTTAGCATAGTACTTGTGGCAAAGCCACCGTTCATATTTTTATACATGTCAACCTTGATCATTGCACATCCCGGTACATTGTCGGAGGCATTCATATAGAGTCATATCTTGTTCTAGTATCGAGTTGTAATTCTTGAGTTGTAAGTAAATAAAAGTGTGATGATCATCATTATTAGAACAATTTCCCATGTGAGGAAAGGATGATGGAAGCTATGATTCCCTCACAAGTTGGCATGAGTCTCCAGACTTTATAAAAAATAAAAGAGTCCAAAGAAGCCCAAATAAAAAAGAGGCCAAAGACGCCCAAACAAAAAAAATGAGAGAAATGAGAGAAGGGGCAATGTTACTATCTTTTTTCCACACTTGTGCTTCAAAGTAGCACCATTATCTTCATGATAGAGAGTCTCCTATTTTTTCACTTTCATATATTAATAGGAATTTTTAATTATAGAACTTGTCTTGTATATTCCAACGATGGGCTTCCTCAAATTGCCCTAGGTCTTCGTGAGCAAGCAAGTTGGATGCACACCCACTTAGTTTATTTTTGAGCTTTCATACACTTATAGCTCTAGTGCATCTATTGCATGGCAATCCCTACTCACTTGCATCGATATAAACTGATGGGCATCTTCATAGCCCATTAATTTGCCTAGTTGATGTGAGATTTTCTCCTTATTTTTGTCTTCTCCACAACCACCAGATTCTATTCCACTTATATTGTTATATCCATGGCTCACGCTCATGTATTGCGTGAAAGTTGAAAAGGTTTGAGAACACCAAAAGTATGAAACAATTGCTTGGCTTGTCATCGGGGTTGTGCATGATGAAATACTTTGTGTGATGAAGATGGAGCATAGCCAGACTATATGATTTTGTAGGGATAACTTTCTTTGGCCATGATATTTTGAAAAGACATGATTGCTTTATTTAGTATGCTTGAAGTATTATTGTTTTTATGTCAATATTAAACTTTTGTTTTCAATCTTATGGATGTGAATATTCTTCCCATAATAAAGGAAATTGCATTGATAAATATGTTAGGTAGCATTCCACACAAAAAATTCTGTTTTTATCATTTACCTACTCGAGGACGAGCAGGAATTAAGCTTGGGGATGCTTGATATGTCTCCAATGCATCTATAATTTTTGATTGCCCCATGCTATTATAATATTTGTTTTGGATGTTTTATATGGGTTAATATGCTATTATATATTAATTTTGCGGACTAACCTATTAACCTACAACTCAATGCCAGTTTTTGTTTTTTCCTTGTTTTTGACTTCTACAGAAAACGAATATCAAAGAAGTCCAAACAGAATAGAACTTTACGATGATTTTTCTTGGACCAGAAGACACCCAGGAGACTTGGGGAGAGGGCCAGAGGAGTCCCGAGGAGGCCACAAGCCTCTAGGGCGCGCCCCAGGGGGGGCGTCCCCTGGTTTGTGGGCCCCTCGAGGGTCATCTAACCCTAACTCCACCTCTATATTTTCTCAAATATTCCTCGAACATCAGAAGCGTCCACAAAAATACTTCTTCGTCACCACAAGCTTCTATTCCCGTGATATCCCATCTCGGGGACTTTTCCGGTGACCTGCCGAAGGGGGGTTCGATCATGGAGGGCCTCTACATCAACCTTGCCGCCCTTCCAATGATACATGAGTAGTTTACCACAGACCTACGGGTCCATAGCTAGTAGCTAGATGGCTTATTCTCTCTCTTTGATCTTCAATACAATGTTTTCCTCGATGTTGTTGGAGATCTATTCATTGTAATCTTATTTTGTGGTGCATTTATTGAGATCTGATGAGTTGTGGATTTATGATCAGATTATCTATGAATATTATTTGAGTCTTCTCTGAACTCTTTTATAAATGATTAAGATATCTTTGTATTTCTCTTCGAACTATAGGTTTGGTTTGGCCAACTAGATTGTTTTTTTCTTATGGGAGAGGTGCTTAGTTTTGGGTTCAATCTTGCCGCATCCTCACCCAGTGACAGAAGGGGTAGCAAGTCACGTATTGAATTGTTGGCATCGATGATAAAAAGACGGGATTTGTATCGTACTGCTTGAGTTTATCCCTCTATATCAGGTCATCTTACTTAAAGCGTTGCTCTGTTTTTATTAACTTAATACTCTAGATGGAGGCAGGAGTCAGTCGATGTGTGGAGTAATAGTAGTAGATGAAGGCAGGAGTCCGTCTACTTGCCACGGACGTGATGCCTACATTTATGATCATTGCCTTAGATATTGTCATAATTATGCGATTTTCTATCAATTGCTCAACGGTAATTTGTTTACCACTGTATTCTATCTTCAAGTGAGAAGCCTCTAGTGAAACCTATGACCCCCGGGTCTATTGTCCATCATATGTTCTCAGATCTATAAAACCAAAAAACCCAAAAATACCTTGATGCAATTTATTTATATTTACTTTAGTTTGCTCTTTTATTTATCTTTTATACAAATCTCTATTAGATCTCACTCTTGTTCGTGCCCGTGAAGGGATTGACAACCCCTTTTTCGCGTTGTGTGCAAGTGTTTGTTAGTTTGTGCAGGTGCATATATTGGAGACTTGCTTGTGCCTCCTACTGTATTGATACCTTGGTTCTTAACTGAGGGAAATACTTATCTCTACTGTGCTGCATCACCCTTTCCTCTTCAAGGGAAAAATCAACGCAAGCTCAAGAAGTAGCAGAGCCCTAGTGGCAGCCGCCACCCCCTACCTTCTCCTCCGCTCCTTAGGAAGGAAGGGGGGCGCACCAAGGGCAGACACCCTAGGGCAGCCTCCGGCCCCCTTGGGGCACGCCTAGGGCTTCCTACCCCTCCACCTATATATATGAGAGGAGGGGAGGGGCGCCACACACCACGAATCCTAAGCTGTGTGTCGGTGCCCCCTCTCCCTCTAGTTCATCATCTGTCCAAAACCGTTGTGCTTGGTGAAGCCCTGCGGAAATAGCTTCACCACCACTGTCATCCCGCCATCGTGTTGCTGGAACTCATCTAGTACTTCACTCCTCTTGCTGGATCAATAAGGCAAGGATGCCATCGAGCTGATCGTGTGCTGAACATGGAGGTGCCGTGCATTTGGTGCTTGATCGGAACAGATCATGAAAGTGTACGACTACATCAACTGCATTGATAAATGATTCCGCTTAGTGATCTACAAGGGTATGTAGATGCTCTCCCCCTCTCGTAGCTAGGCATATCCATGGATAGATCTTGCGTGTGCATAGAATGTTTTTTGTTTTCCATGCAACGTTACCCAACAGTGGCATCATGAGCCAGGTCTATGCGTAGATGATATGCACGAGTAGAACACAAAGGAGTTGAGGACAGTGATGTTTATATTGCTTACCACCTATGTCTTATCTTGATTCAGTGGTATTGTGGGATGAAGCGGCTCGGACCAACCATACATATGTCCACGTACATGAGACTGGTTCCACCGACTAACATGCAACTTGTTTTGCATAAAGGTGGCTAGTGGGTGTCTATCTCTCCCACTTTAGTTGAATTGAATTTGACTACTGTGGTCCTTGAAGAAGGTTAAAACAACAACTTGATAATCACCGTTGTGTTTTTGCGTAGGTAAGAAAGGTTGTTGCTAGTTGCCCATAGCAGCCACGTAAAACTTGCAACAACAAAGTAGAGGACGTGTAACTTGTTTTTCCAGGGTATGTTGTGATCTGATATGGTCAAGATGTGATATGATATATGTTGGTGTATGAGATGATCATGTTTTGTAATAAGTTCACGACTTGCATGCCGATGAGTGCAACAACGAGCAGGAGCCTTAGGGTTGTCTTTAATTATTGTAGGACCCACGTGTCAATCACTAAGCGCCATGTAATCGCTTTACTTTATCGCTATGCGTTAGCAATAGTTCATCAAAAGCACAAGATGATGATGGCCATATCATGTCACATATTTTGATTGCATTTGATGTTTATCCTTTATGCATCTTATTTTGCTTAGATTGGCTGTAGCATTATAAGATGATCCATTCACTTAATTTCAAGATAAAAGTGTTCTCCCTGAGTACGCATCGTTGCTAAAGTTCATCGTTTTGAAGCACCTCGTGATGATTGGGTGTGATAGACTCTACATTCACATACAACGGGGCTAAGCCAGTTTTACACATGCAAAATACTTTGGTTAAACTTGGTGAGCCTAGCATGTACAGACATGGTCTCGAAACACTAGAGACTGAAAGGTTGAACAGAGTCATATAGTAGATATGATCAACATGGAGACTACCCCATCTCATGTGATGATCGGACATGGGTTAGTTGATTTGGACCATGTATCACTTAGACAACTTGAGGGATGTTTGATCATTTGAACTAAAATTTATCATGAACTTAGTCCTAAGAGTTTTTGCAAATCTTTGTTGTAGATCAATGGCCTGTGCTACCATTCCCTTGAATTTTAATGTGTTCCTAGAGAAAGCTAAGTTGAAAGGTGATGTTTATATTGCTTACCACCTATGTCTTATCTTGATTCAGCGGTATTGTGGGATGAAGCGGCTCGGACCAACCATACATGTCCATGTACATGAGACTGGTTCCACCGACTAACATGCAACTTGTTTTGCATAAAGGTGGCTAGTGGGTGTCTGTCTCTCCCACTTTAGTTGAATTGAATTTGACTACTGCGGTCCTTGAAGAAGTTAAAACAACAACTTGATAATCACCTTGTGTTTTTGCGTAGGTAAGAAAGGTTGTTGCTAGTTGCCCGTAGCAGCCACGTAAAACTTGCAACAACAAAGTAGAGGACGTGTAACTTGTTTTTCCAGGGTATGTTGTGATCTGATATGGTCAAGATGTGATATGATATATGTTGGTGTATGAGATGATCATGTTTTGTAATAAGTTCACGACTTGCATGCCGATGAGTGCAACAATGGGCAGGAGCCTTAGGGTTGTCTTTAATTATTGTATGACCCACGTGTCAATCACTAAGCGCCATGTAATTGCTTTACTTTATCGCTATGCGTTAGCAATAGTTCATCAAAAGCACAAGATGATGATGGCCATATCATGTCACATATTTTGATTGCATTTGATGTTTATCCTTTATGCATCTTATTTTGCTTAGATTGACTGTAGCATTATAAGATGATCCATTCACTTAATTTCAAGATAAAAGTGTTCTCCCTGAGTACGCATTGTTTCTAAAGTTCATCGTTTTGAAGCACCTCGTGATGATCGGGTGTGATAGACTCTACATTCACATACAACGGGGCTAAGCCAGTTTTACACATGCAAAATACTTCGGTTAAACTTGGCGAGCCTATCATTTATAGACATGGTCTCGAAACACTAGAGACCGAAAGGTTGAACATGAGTCATATACTAGATATGATCAACATGGAGACTACCCCATCTCATGTGATGATCGGACATGGGTTAGTTGATTTGGATCATGTATCACTTAGACAACTTGAGGGATGTTTGATCATTTGAACTAAAATTTATCATGAACTTAGTCCTAATATTTTTTGCAAATCTTTGTTGTAGATCAATGGCCTGTGCTACCATTTCCTTGAATTTTAATGTGTTCCTAGAGAAAGCTAAGTTGAAAGATGATGGTAGCAACTACATGGACTAGGTATGCAATTTGAGGATTATCCTCATTGCTACACAGAAGAATCATGTTCTTGATGCACCGCTAGGTGACAGACCTATTGCAGAAGCTGATGCAGATGTTGTGACCGTATGGTAGGCTTGATCTGGTGACTACATGATAGTTCAGTGTGCCATGCTTTATGGCTTGGAACCGGGACTTCAAAAGTGTTTTGAACGCCACGGAGCATATGAGATGTTCCAAGAGTTGAAGTTAATATTTCAAGCAAATGCTTGAGTTGGGAGATATGAAGTCTCCAACAAGTTCTTTAGTTGTAAGATGGAGGAGAACAATTCTGTCATTGAACACATACTCAGAATGTGTGGGTGCCACAACCACTTGAATCAGTTGGGCATTGATCTTCCAGCTAAGAGTGTTATTAATAGAGTTCTTCAGTCACTGCCACCAAGCTACAAAGGCTTTGTGATGAACTATAATATGCAAGGGGCAGAGAAAACAATTCCCGAGCTCTTCGCGATGCTTAAGGCCGCGGAGGTAGAAATCAAGAAAGAACATCAAGTGTTGATGGTTAACAAGACCACCGGGTTTAAGGAAAAAGGTCAAGGGAAATAAAGGGAACTTCAAGAAGAACGACAAGCAAGTTTCCGCTCCCGTGAAGAAGCCCAAAGCTGGACCCAAGACGGAAACCGAGTGCTTCTACCACAAGGGAAATGGTCACTAGAAGCGGAACTGCCCCCAAGTACTTGGCAGATAAGAAGGATGGCAAAGTGAACAAAGGTATATTCACTAAAAAAACTACACTTCCATGATGATACGTGTTTGTCACAGTAGGTCACGTTTTCTATCATGCATGTACATCCATGACCATTTTTATGACAGAATCAAGATAGTCATACCTGTGCTGTCATAGAAGTGTTCCATGACATTACCAAAATTTTCATCACAGAAGTGTCCACTTCCATGACAATAAATCACACATCATAGAAGCGCTTTCGTCAAGGGTAACCGACACGTGGCATCCAGCGTAATGGGTCGACATTAAGCTATCGGGTTCTGGTTTGGATCTGATAACCCGTTAACAGCCCGGAACAATGGGGATTTTCCACGTGTAAAATTCTCATTCGCCGGCAGATCCACGTGCCGGCCCAGTGTTCGGGCAGTTGTCATCCAGCGAATGGACAGGACGCGCCTATGATACGTTAACACGTGTCTCGACCCAATAGTGGCCCATTCAGGTTAAAATGTCGGGCCTGTCAAAGTAAGCGGGCCGGCCCATTAGCGGTCTACTTGAGTCAAGCCCATTCACAAGCACGGCCCATACGAGTTACACAGAATCGTCCCATCAAAGGCCCATTCTAGATTTTACAATTTCCAGCCCATCATTAGTTCCTGCCCGTTAATGGCCCACTACGTCTTTGGGCCCAATTACGGCCCGAGCTTCTTTCAGCCTGTTAGCAGCCCATTGTCATTTCCAGCCCATTAACGGCCCAGAATGTCTTTCAGTCTTATCTTGGCCCATTCTGCAGTTGGGCTAACTTCTAGCCTGTTTTGACTTTAGGCTTGTCCTCGACGCATTCGGTAAATGTGCCAATTCCTAGTCCATTTTGTCTTCCAGCCTGTTAACGGCCCACACAACAGTTGGGCCTTTGGCTGTGCAACCTAATTTTGGGTCCATTAGCGGCCTACGTTCCGTAGGGCAAAATTTCAGCCCGACGAGACTTTCGGCCTGTTAAAAGACCAGTTTGCAAATTGGGCCTTGCTACCTCTTGAGCACTGCGTTGGTTTTCCCTTGAAGAGGAAAGGGTGATGCAGCAAAGTAGCGTAAGTATTTCCCTCAGTTTTTGAGAACCAAGGTATCAATCCAGTAGGAGGCTACACGCAAGTCCCTCGTACCTACACAAACAATTTAGAACCTTGCAACCAACCTGATAAAGGGGTTGTCAATCCCTTCACGACCACTTGCAAAAGTGAGATCTGATAGAGATAATAATAAGATAAATGTTTTTGGTATTTTTATGATGTAGATTGGAAAGTAAAGATTGCAAAATAAAGTAGATCAGAAACTTATATGATGGAAAATAGACCCCGGGGCCATAGGTTTCACTAGTGGCTTCTCTCAAGATAGCATAAGTATTACGGTGGGTGAACAAATTACTGTCGAGCAATTGATAGAAAAGTGCATAGTTATGAGAATATCTAGGCATGATCATGTATATAGGCATCACGTTCGCAACAAGTAGATCAAAATGATTCTGCATCAACTACTATTACTCGACACATCGACCGATATCCAGCATGCATCTAGAGTATTAAGTTCATAAGAACAGAGTAATGCATTAGGCAAGATGACATTATGTAGAGGGATAAACTCAAGCAATATGATATAAACCCCATCTTTTTATCCTCGATGGCAACAATATAATACGTGCCTTGCTACCCCTGTTGTCACTGGGAAAGGACACCGCAAGATCGAACCCAAAGCTAAGCACTTCTCCCGTTGCAAGAAAGATCAATCTAGTAGGCCAAACCAAACTGAAAATTCGAAGAGACTTGCAAAGATAACCAATCATACATAAAAGAATTCAGAAGAGATTCAAATATTTCTCATAGATAAACTTGATCATAAACCCACAATTCATCGGATCTCGACAAACACACCGCAAAAAGAGTTACATCGAATAGATCTCCAAGAAGATCGAGGAGAACTTTGTATTGAGATTCAAAGAGAGAGAAGAAGCCATCTAGCTAATAACTATGGACCCGAAGGTCTGTGGTAAACTACTCACACTTCATCGGAGAGGCTTTGGCATTGATGGAGAAGCCCTCCGTGATCGATTCGCCCTCCGGCGGAGCGCCGGAAAAGGCTCCAAGATGGGATCTCACAGGTACAGAAGGTTGCGGCGGTGAAAATAGGGTTTCGTGGTGCTCCTGGATGTTTTCAGGGTATGCAAGTATATATAGGCGAAGGAAGTCGGTCAGGGGAGCCATGAGGGGCCCACGAGGGTGGGGGGCATGTCCACCCCCTGGGGCGTGCCCTCCTACCTCGTGGCTTCCTTGTTTACTTCTTGACGTCCACTCCAAGTCTCCTGGATTGCGTTTGTTCCAAAAATAACTCTCCTGAAGGTTTCATTCCGTTTGGACTCCGTTTGATATTCCTTTTCTGCAAAACACTGAAATAGGCAAAAAAACAGCAATTTGGGCTAGGCCTCCGGTTAATAGGTTAGTCCCAAAAATAATATAAAAGTGCTTAATAAAGCCCGTAAACATCAAAAACAGGTAATATAATAGCATGGAACAATAAAAAATTATAGATACGTTGGAGACGTATCAAGCCTCCTCTGGCCCCAAACACTTTCGGCCTCTTACTGTCCCGTAAAGTAAAAGGGACGAGACAAAATTGACATTTATTTCGGCCTGCTAGAGGCCCACGGGCCATTTCCATTTATACGGGCCTATCAAGCTTTCGGCCTGTTAACGACCTTCTAAGAACCATTGTTACGGTGGGCCACATCATTTGGGATCCACTAAATATTATTTTGACGAGCCCAATTAAGGCCTGCTTTGCCTACACATGTTTGTTTGTTCAGATGGCATCCAAGAAATGTTTGTGTGTGTTGGCCCCCGTTTCAACGATATAGCATAATCAAAGAATTATCCTACTCTATACTATTGCCTCTAAAAAACATACATTATACAATAAAGATACTAAGGCATAGAAATGTAGAATAATCCTACAAAATACAATAAACAAATTACAACCGATTATACCCACTAGGCATTATAGTTCGGCACCAGTGATAATAAAGCGTACACAAACAGAAAATTACATACATTGGGAAATAAAGCTCATGCATCATGGAGGCGCATCAACAGAACTTACCATTTAAACTATAATCTCTTCGGCAAAAAGGATTCGTGAGATTCAGATAGCACAATTTTCAGTCTGCAAAATCTCCAATTCCTTCGTGGTTACCTCAGTGTCTCGTATCATTTTTTGACTCCTACATCTAATACCTGCAAGTCCAGTCTCAACTTGTTGATTGCACGTTGAGAATCATGTACACATTGTCTTGCCACCTCTAGTTGATGCTCGAGAACATTAGCACATTCCAATTCCAATCCATAATCATTTGGTAACATCCATGCCGCACTGCTCATAAATCTTTGTGTTGATGTCACTTCATGCTGAAATGTTTCTGTAAGTACACATGACTAGGGCAAAAATATAGTTACAATAGTGAAGCAAGCAAGACAGACTATTTTGTACATGGAAAATTAGGACTAACAATAATATTACACGTCATGAAGCATAAGCATGTGATATTTTCAAAATTATAAAAATGGTAGTCTGTGCATCCCGCATACAGAAATTTCTCTTAGCTCACCAGAGGAGCATGAAGTTGGGGCCAAATCCAAAACACAGATAGGTTGCAAATTTAGACAACATGTTGCGTATAAGTAAGCAAGCAGTTGGCCATTCTGTTACTCAACTAAAGTCTTAGGGAGCATGATGAACAATAGAGGGATTCATCAAACCTACTACAGTAAGGAAAAATATGCAATCATTAGCCTAGTATAAACTAGATTGTGAGCCTCATGTAGTAATAGTTGGTTAATAGACTTCAAAGCTCCAGGCACACTTCGCCAGAGTAACTAAATGGTAAGGCCTTTAATTATGTCAACTAATAGTTATACAAGTACCCAACATCAGGCTTCATTGTTTGGGCATCTCATTAATTGAGGACAAATAAAGCAATTGAAAAGAGCAATTTAACTATGCCTGAAACAAACAAGCAATTGAATTGTTGAGTTGGCAGCATGCATACATGCACTCCTTAATAACATCCATGTCCTAGCTACATTTACTATATAAAGGAACAATTAATGTAATATTGTTTGCCCCCTATGAAGTATCTCGACTAGTATGTAATTAGTATCTTAGTAATGATAGGGAGGCTAATGATGTGAATATGCGTTTGGCTATGACATTTATGACATCGACAACTCTACCATGGCAGGAAGCAGTTTCACATGATTCACTACTATAAGATGTTTTAGATATCTAAAAGTAGACTACATCTGTAATGAGTGAACAGACACATTAAAATGTGTTTACATACATCTGATTTACAAAAAAGTTAGAACATCATATAGTACTGAGTGGAGGGGTTTTTAATCAATGGCCCAATGACTAGGTTACAGGTGAAGAACCCTACGCAAGCACAATGTCAGATAAATAGGATGTCCTGGTAATTGTAATACAGTGTGACTTACCTTAACTGGTTGAACATGCTCACCGCTGCTCCTCCTTCTCTTGCAAGGCTCCTTCCTATCATCTTGTACTTAGAAATCCTTAATCTTATCTTCATTGCACCCCCTCTGCAAGGTGACACAAACTAGTTACTGGTCTCCTTGGAAGATAAATATGCATACTTTCCAGTCTATGAACAACAAAAAAGGATGATATTATAACAAAACAACACCACATAATGAAACAAGCCACATCTCTTGCACACAATGAAATGGGCATTTACTATGTGTGCACTATGTAAAAACTAGGCATACCTTCAAACTGGATCTCCAGGTACTCTTGGAGAGCCTACTTTAGTGTACAACCAAACCTTTATGTCACCTATGAGTTATACAAGCCCCCACTACAGCAGCCCTTAGTGTTTTAATTGTTGACAAGCTCTGTTATGTCAAGAACATCAAGTAATCAAAGCAAACAGTCCTAGTATGGTTGACTGATACAAACAAGCAATTGAACAGATGTGTGAGCAAATCTTACATATCAAGAAAAGAAGCATAGAAGGAGGCTTAAAGACCATCACTTGATTGACCAGATTTAAGGGGCATTTAAACATCATGTGCAACGTATGAACTAACGTAAACATTTCATATTTCAGATTCTATAATGAAATGCACATGTATTAGGTTATGCCATGTATGATGATGCCTAAATGTACACTATAGCAGCAGGAGTGATTCATCATTGCACACACAATTGTATTTAGGTTAAGGGCCAGTTCTATTCTACCTTTTCAGAGCTTATTGTCAAAATAAGCCATAAGAGATGTAAAGAATTCATTTTTTAGTTATGGGCTTGGGCTTAACTTATTTCGCTTTGGGGGGGGGCTGTTTCGGGTAGAAGCTCACTAAAAATAGAAGGGAAGGGGAATAGTGAAATGACTCTGTTGTCTGCCTATTACACTCAAAATGCCACTACTCACGCCCGCATCACACCTGACCCTCAACCAAAAATAAACACACAAGCGTTCATTGCCCTGCCCACTTGCATCTCCTCTCCCCTTTCCCTCTACCTCGACCCCTTGCCTGCAGCACTAGGGTTCCTCCAATGAGCCGCCACCACTGGTCCCATCTGGTTTGGTCCTCGACAATGCTCTGTCAAGCTAGGCTACATGGCCGGTGGGTAGGGCCAAATCTCCCCGGCTGATACTCCCTGTGGTGCCGCTGTCGGTGTCAAAACTCTCGGGTAGGGGGTCCCTAACTATGCGTCTAAGGCTAATGGTAACAGGAGACTGGGGACACGATGTTTACCCAGGTTCGGGCCCTCCCGATGGAGGTAATACCCTACTTCCTGCTTGATTGATCTTGATGATGTGAGTATTACAAGAGTTGATCTACCACGAGATCGTAGAGGCTAAACCCTAGGAGCTAGCCTATGATTATGAATGTTCCTGTCCTACGGACTAAGCCCTCCGGTTTATATAGACACCAGAGGGGGCTAGGGTTACCCATAGTCGGTTACAGAGAAGGAGATCTAACATCCGAATCGCCAAGTTTGCCTTCCACGCAAAGGAGAGTCCCATCCGGACACGGGACGAAGTCTTCAATCTTGTATCTTCATAGTCCAACAGTCTGGCAAAAGTATATAGTCCGGCTATCTGGATACCCCCTTATCCAGGACTCCCTCAGTAGCCCCTGAACCAGGCTTAAATGACGATGAGTCCGGCGCGCAGATTGTCTTTGGCATTGCAAGGCGGGTTCCATCTCCGAATACTTCATAGAAGATTGTGAACACAAGGATTGTGTTCGGCCCTGCAAAGATAATTTCCACATTCCACCGTAGAGAGCATAGTATTGAACAAATCACATCTACTGACAATTTCCGTAGAGTGATATCACGCCATGGTCCGGTCATTATTCAAACCGTTTTCTTCTAACCAGCTACTGCGCATATTGCCAGGAGGTTTCCTTGGCACGTCTTGTCAAAGCAGAGATCGTGTCCCCTTATCGCGGGATTCTCATCAATACGGGCGTGGGTAACCCAACCGCACCACCAATCGCGGTGAGTGGGGAATGAGCAGGTTTTACTAGGCAAGAGGGGAGGCGCAAAGTTTCATCGCCTCTATAAAGAGGAAAGGACTCTTCCTTTCCACCCACGCCTTCTCCTTCGGCTCATCCATTCCCTTTTGCTTGAGCCCTAACGCCCGAGCGTTCATCTTCTCCACCAACAAAGGTTCTCCGAAAATGTTCGGATCCTGAGAAGGAGCCAAGTGGATGGCCTCTACCGTCCAGGAGAAGGATATCAAAAAGCTTCAGGAGGCCGCGTATCTGGCCATGAAAACCGGCCACCGTCTTCCGATGGCGGGACAGATTGTCCCTACTCTGGAGTCCCATGAGAGGGTCGTGTTCCTCCCTCATTTTGTCCGCGGGCTCGGGTTTCCCCTTCACCCATTTGTTCGCGGCATCATGTATTATTACAGGATCGACTTTCATGATCTATCCCCCAATTCCTTCCTCAACATCTCGACGTTTATCGTCGTGTGCGAGGCCTTTCTCCGCATCTCGCCACACTTCGGCTTATGGCTGAAGATCTTCAATGTAAAGCCCAAGGTGGTGAACGGCGAGCACGCCGAGTGATGAGGCGCCATGGTGAGCAGGATGCCCAAGGTCACATGGCCGAAAGGTACTTTCAATGATTACGTCAAGGAGTGGCAACAACAGTGGTTCTATATCACTGAGCCACACGACAAAAAGTGGGCCGCCGTTCCTGAATTCTGATCCGGGGCTCCCTTGCGGCTTACGTCCTGGCCCAAGAAGGGCTTGAACTGGTCTTCGTTCGACGAACTGTCGGTGCTTCAGACACGCGTCAAAGGTATGGAAGATAAGGTCATCAAGCTTGTTGACATAGTCCAGGTAATGTTGGTCCGCCTGGTTCTTCCTTGTCAGCACCGAGCCTGCAATTTGTGGGAGTATGACCCGGCTGAGCACCAGACCCTTCGAGAGCTTTATGGCTCCTCACACAAGGACATCTGGAAGGTGCTTTTTAAGTCCAGCAAACCGTGGCCGGACTCCGCCGCGGAGCGTGGGTACCAACTGTCCTGCCCTGCAAGTCCGGTAAGTCATCATTATGTTTCGTCCATCCATATGTTTCATTGGCATATCTCGAGGAAGATGCTCTAACGTGCTTCCCACAATTATCCTAGGGATGGACGAAGAAGGCGGGGCGGATACACTGTCCAGCCCTGCTGCCAGAAGAACCAGCCGGACCACTTCTGACAAAGATGCTGGTCCCGGCGCCTTACAAGGCGCCAAAGAAAGAGGCCCATAAAGAAGCCAAGGAGACCAGGAGCGGCCACCATCGTCACGGTGCTTCGGACACAAAATCCGAAGACTCTAATACCCATCTCTCCTCTGAAGAGGAAGAAGAGGAGGAAGAAGACGAGTCTCCCAGGGGGGGAGGAAATAAAAGGACGGCCTCCTCATCTCTGGAGGCAGAATTGCCTAAGAGGGGAAAAATTCCCCTGCCAGAGGTGTCCACTACGGCTACCGATAGTTGCCCGGAGTGGGATCCCAGGGCCCAGCCCCTGGAAAACTCGTGAGTACACGAAATCCGAACACATCTATGTGTCCAGGATTATTGAGGCATAATAAATTAATAGATGCCACACTTTTTGCAGCTCGGCTAGGTCTCGCGCCGAACAGTCCTCATCGGAGGATTCGTTGAGCTCAGATGCCCTAGAGAGCGAGACACCTTTGAAGGCCCCTTCCCCGAAGCTCGGGCATGACACCAAGGTGTTGTCCCAAAACGACCTAGACCAGGAGGGGCATACCTCAGGGGTCGGATATACGGGAGCGGCGGCTCCCATGAGTGTCGATGGCGGGGGCAATCTTGGATTTGGCCCACAGTCATGGAGACCTTTGAGGCTCCGGGATTAGGCAGGCAGCCCCCCTTGACTAGAGGGGGCGATCCTGCTCCGCCAGCAACCTTTGTCCAACCAGAGGTGCAGGGCGGCTTATCGACGGCACTAATGAGTGCTTCCATCGTCGATGAACATCGCGCCCTTATGGGCATGGTGATTGAGAAGGTTCAGGCCACTGAAAGTGGACTGAATGAATCCTGCATCAGCCTTATAAAAGGCTTGGAGGTATGTTTTAGGAGTTTTTGGAAGATTTGCCATAGTATAGATAGTAGCCCCTGATACACTGTCCGGTGAAAGAGGGAACCGGACAGGGGATTAAATTTCCGTCCACAGGAGACTCAGTGCATGACGGATATCTCTTCCTTTATAAACAGGCGTCTGCAGCGACCGCCGCCTCTCATACTGCTGAAGTATCCGGACTAAAGCAGAGTCTGGAGCGGGCCGAAGAAGAACTTGGCTGGTTGAAGAAGCAGTTGGAGGACAATCAAGGTATGTCGAAACCTTATTAAGTTTAGCAGAAATAAGTAGGTGTGCCTAATGAAAATATTTATATTGCGCGCTCTAGGGACGAATGTTGAAATTGAGGCGTTGAAGAAGGTTGTGGCCTTAGCCGAAAAGAAGGCAGCCGCGGCGCAGGCTCTTCGCGAGAAGCACGAGGACAGGGTGAACGAGAGCTTCAGGAAGCCGTGAAGAAAAGCGAGGCCTTGGAGTAGAGTCTATCATTGAAAGAATCCGAACTCACCCAAGCTCTCCAAGCCGCAACTGATGCTCCGGAGGAAGCTCAAGGTGCTCTGAAGGACATTCAGGAGGCGAGGAAGATTGTGGCTGGTAAGGCTTTTTCTTATTGAGAATTTTATGCAGTAACAGGAGAGATTCAAGGTGACAAATTGACTTCTGATTTCTCCAGGGGCATTTGCGGAGCTTCCACGCAGCATATCTGATGCTGCTCAATTCTATCGAGCTGAGGAGAAGAAGACTACAGAAAAGCTCTTCTGGTCGCAGTATTTGGCGCCGAATTATCCGGTGCCATTTGTCGATCAGCTGAAGCAGCTGGTCGAACTGCACTAGGCGGCCGAACTAGCCATGAAGGACTTGATTGTCCGGCTATGGCCCGCCGAGCCAATTCCAAGAAGTTACTTTGGGCTCGTGAAGCGAATTGTGAGTGCTTGTCCTCGGCTTGACATCATTAAGCGGTCGGTTTGTATAGAAGGTGCGCGAATGGCATTTGCCTGCGTGAAAGTGCAATGGGGAAAGCTGGATGCCGAAAAGCTAATGACCGAGGGACCGCCCGAGGGGAAGGAGAACCGCAAGCCCGAACTATATTACGATGGTGTCCTGAAAGGAGCCCGCCTTGTGGCGGAGCAATGTACCAAAGACATTGTATTTCCATGAAGACAATCATGCTGTCCTTTGTAAGGCAGAACAAAGTCACCTTTATTTATGTAGTGCCTATTATATGAAAGGTTTTATTCCTGCGCGGCCATTTTATATATTAA
Source organism: Triticum dicoccoides (assembly GCF_002162155.2). Classification (NCBI taxonomy): domain Eukaryota; kingdom Viridiplantae; phylum Streptophyta; class Magnoliopsida; order Poales; family Poaceae; genus Triticum; species Triticum dicoccoides. The sequence continues at coordinate 147,275,567 of NC_041393.1, forward strand.
TCTTGAGAGTTGGCCAGTCGTCGGCTTCTGCCCCCATGTAGGAAGTACGGGGGTGTTCGGGATAAACCTGAACACTCTTTATCCCATTCTTGGGTCCATAAAGGAGGTGTTCAGCACAGCGAACCAGGCAATCAGACTATAGGGCTTTATCACTCTCACTTAGCCATAGGAATTCAAATATGATAGGCGCAGCCCCTGGTGTTTGGAAGACCGCACGAGGAGCTCTAACAGCACCTGATCGGAAGACCGATCTGTCGCACTCTGCATTTATTATGGCATTATGTGGAATAAATCCTTAAAGATTTTACAACCTCTCGAACGGCTGACCAGCTCTCGCCTTATCATGACAGTCAGTTTTTGACTTTCTCTACTGAGGTGCTCGTCCGGAAGAACCGGGACACAATCGCAGTAGTTCTCCCAGCGCTACCTTAGCCGATATTGCGGAATGTAAGGTACCAAAACACGGGAGCCGGGAAAACCCAACTAATGACCCAAGACATGATTCAGAGTTTGTGCATATAATGCTATAAGTTCGGCATGCCGAGCGACCGAGGAGGTGGTCGGACTTTGTTCCCATAGTGCGGGTACAATGAAGCCCCTTGGCATTTTAAGGCATAACACGATATTTGGATGCCGTTATGACTAAAAAGTGCCAATGAGAAATGATAGCAGATAAGTGTCATATAACTCTACATGTTGTATTCGAGTAATACGTCTATGCGTATGGGTACTGTTCATGTTATAAAAAGGAGGTCTGACGGCGTAACCTGCTTAGACCGGGCGGGACGGAGCTGTGTGCGAATCCGAAGTATGTCCGGATTGTCTTCGGGGGGAATGTTCAAAGATTCCCCCTTTGCACGTCCGAGCCGATTTCATGACGCCAGTCCTATTATCCGCAAAAGCAAACCTGCAAAGAAAATGCTAAGAGACATTTGTGTGCCACGGAGCGGTTGAACCGTAGGGTGTGGCCCTTCCCAACTTATGCCGGGGTGTTTGACTGACGCCTGGTCAAGCCGAGCTATCCTGCCCTGAAGTAGTTCGGACTCCTTTGTTGGTGTCTGGGAGATTGGATGTCGAATCGAGGTTCGGTGAAGAGGAGAACTCGCTGCTTCAGTGGTTGTATGCTCTTCGCCGCCGAGGTGGAGTTCGGCCTTGCCTGTAATTGTGATTATGTCACGTGGGCCTGGTATTTTAAGTTTGCCATAGGCATGGTGTGGTACCACGTTGAATCGAGCCAACGTGGTTCGTCCCGGCAGTACGTAATAGTTACTGTATAGGGGGATAGTGTCGAAGACTGACTCTTCGGTATGGTGATTATTTGGTGATCCGGAGACAACCTCCAGGGTGGTGTTTAGCACGCTCACCGTGTTGGTTTGCGTATGAGTTTCTTTTGCCCTGTATTGCTTGATGGTATGTGATCCTCGTTGTCTTCATTGCTTTGAGACCCCTTTATTGTTTTCGGCGCATGACTAGACGGCTTGTTTGATGACCCTGCATTCTCTATTGGTATGATTGGCTGCCGTTCCTGGGGTACCATGAATTTGGCATGGGCGGTCGAGTATGCGGTCCAGGCCGTATGGGCCTGAATTGCTTTTTGAAGTGGCTTTTTCCGCTGACTGGACTAGGAGCCACGGAATCCGGCATTGACTGCCATGTCACATGCATCATCATTATTCTTGTGACACTTATGTTCGTTGCATCGAGGTTTGTGGATGCTGTCTCTGGCCTCTGATGTGCCAGGGGTGTTTGCTTTGTTACTACGAGCCAGCCAGCTATCTTCGCCCGCACAAAAGTGGGTAATGAGTGTTGTTAGGGCTGCCATGGACTTCGGTTTCTCTTGGCCGAGGTATCGGGCGAGCCACTCGTCCCGGATATTATGTTTGAAGGCTGCTATGGCTTCGGTATCCGGATAAACGGCGATTTGGTTCTTTTTATTAGGAACCGAGTCCAAAATCTCCTGGCTGACTCTCCGGGCTATTGGGTAATGTGACCTAAGTCATCAGCATCCGGTGGTCCCATATAGGTGCCTTGGAAGTTGTTAAGGAAAGCGTCCTCCAGGTTTTCCCAACTGCCGATGGAGTTTGCCGGCAGGCTATTCAGCCAGTGTTGGGCTGGTCCTTTGAGTTTAAGGGGAAGGTACTTGATGGCATGTAGATCATCACCGCGGGCCATGTGAATGTGGAGAAGGAAATCTTCAATCCATACCGCGGGGTCTGTTGTACCATCGTATGATTCGATGTTTGCGGGTTTAAACCCTTCTGGGAATTCGTGATCCATTACCTCATCAGTGAAGCAGAGGGGGTGTGCGGCGCCTCTGTGCCGGGCTATGTCGCTACGCAGTGCGACTAAGTCTGGCCGGTTATGTTCAGCCTGGTCGGACTTGTTGGTAGTGTATCCGGCATGACGGTCATCGTCAAATGTTGGGGCGCACCCCCGTGATCCGTAGATCGATCTTGGCTGTCCTGCTTTGTTTTCCAATATATCTTGCAGGTCCTGTGTATTGCCCCGGGCCGTAGGCGTATTGGCGTCGGGGTGCGGGCTGGTATTCGGGCTGATACGTCGTTTTATCCCGGCCACGAGGTGGCCAGTCAGCCTCGTCCTGTGCTAGTAGTGTAGGCTCTACGGCCTCCTCCTCGAGTTGAGGTAGCAACTTGTGCTTTGGGTAACCTTTGGTGGGGCGCTCGAGTCCGTATTCCTTGGCCGCCAGGACTTCGGTCCATCTGTCTGTGAGCAGATCTTGATCAGCTTGGAGCTGTTGCTGCTTCTTTTTCAGGCTTCTTGCAGTGGCTATAAGCCGGCGCTTGAAGTGCTCCTGCTCTATGGGATCCTCAGGTACGCCAAATTCATTGTCGCCGAGGCTCACATCATCTTCAGAGGGAAGCACATAGTTGTCATCCTCCAAGTATCCGTCCGTCACCTATTCATCTGGGCTAACCTGCCCGTATTCCTGTTCGGCCTGCTCGAAGGTAGCCTGATCAGGATTGTATTCCTCTTCGGCACCATCCGGATTGTTTTCTTCACCTGTGCCGGTATTGCTGTGGTGGGGCTTAGAGCGGCGCCGATGACGCCCAAGCTTTGATTGCTCCCCTAAGGGGTTATCCTCTGTTGCCTCATCACCATTGTTTTGTTTGGGAGTGTCCACCATATATATATATCATACGAGGAGGTGGCTGTCTAGCGCCCTGTGGGTGGTGGTTCCTGTTCTTCTCCCGCATCATCGTCCATACTGTCGATGTCCTCGGAGTTGAAGTCAAGCACGTCGTCAAATCATCGACAGTGGCAATGAAGTGGGTGGTGGGTGGGTAACGAATTTCGTCGCCTGCTTCCCACTCGAGCCGGACATAGTTCGGCCAAGAGTCTCCTGACAAAGAGAGAGACCTTAATGAATTCAGCATGTCACCAAAGGGGGAGTGCTGAAAGATATCCGCAGCGGTGAACTCCAGTACCGGAGCCCAATCGGACCAGATGGGCCCATGCGCACGTGGTTCGGAACCCACATCCGGAGACAAGTCCGGGGGTCTGGTGACACAGATTTCCTTGATGGTGGAATCTGTGTTCGGCTCTACCACCAAAGAGTATGCGGCCTCCATGGCAGGGTCCATCCACCCCTCCTCGAACGATGCGATCTGCCCTGGATTTAGGTCTGAAGCTGCTGCAGGTGCGATATCCCGAATACTGTCCGACAGCAGATCTAAGTCGTGCTCGTCATGGCTGTTTGGCGCTCCTGGCATGGGCCCGAATACGTCGAAGATAAAGTCTCCACGGATATTGTCCCGTGTTGTTCAAGTCTCCAAACCTGACTTGATGGCCAGGGGCGTAGCTGTCGATCTGCTCCAGATGGCCAAGCGAGTTGGCCCATAGTGCGAAGCCGCCAAACATGAAGATTTGTCCGGGGAGAAAGGTCTCACCCAGGACCTCATCGTTGTTGATGATTGAAGGAGCCATCGAGCCTTATAGCAACGACATAGAGGAACTCTCAATGAAAGCACCAATGTCGGTGTCAAAATCGGCAGATCTCGGGTAGGGGATCCCGAACTGTGCGTCTAAGGCTAATGGTAAAGAAGACTCGGGACACGATGTTTACCCAGGTTCGGGCCCTCTCGATGGAGGTAATACCCTACTTCCTGCTTGATTTATCTTGATGATATGAGTATTATAAGAGTTGATCTACCACGAGATCGTAGAGGCTAAACCCTAGGAGCTAGCCTATGATTATGATTGTTCCTGTCCTACGGACTAAGCCCTCCGGTTTATATAGACACCGGAGGGGGCTAGGGTTACCCAGAGTCGGTTACAGAGAAGGAGATCTAAGATCCGAATCTCCAAGCTTGCCTTCCACGCAAAGGAGAGTCCCATACGGACACGGGACGAAGTCTTCAATCTTGTATCTTCATAGTCCAATAGTCCGGCCAAAATATATAGTCTGGCTGTCGGATACCCCCTTATCTAGGACTCCCTCAGCCGCCCCTCATTCTCATGGTCTCCAGCAGTTGCCCCGCTGTGGTCCGGCCAACACAATACTCCAGCGGGTGCTGCACAACTACGGCTGATGCCACACTGCGGCAGTAGGCACCTCATTCCCCCTCCCCTCCTCCCAGGCCATGGCCTTGAGGTGTTGTTGAAGGATGAGCTCATCCAACAAGGTGAGGATCTCCTCTGATTTTTTGCTAAATTCTCATTCTGATCCTCTATACGATGAATTGCTATGAGCTGCTTCTGTTGCTGCTATATGATGCATTGCTATGAGCTGCTCCTGCTGCTGCTATATGATGAATTGCTATGAGCTGCTCCAGCTGCTGCTATATGATGAATTGCTATGAGTTGCTGCTGGTATATGATGAATTGCACGCTGCTGTTGCTGTATGATGAGTTGCTATGAGTTGTTGCTACTGCTATATGATGCTTTCAGGTGGTGCTGCTATATGATAATAACCAGCCACTTGGACCATCGAATTTTGATAAATAATTGTTCTTCATTTAAATTTAGGTCATGTGTTCTTCATTTAAATTAGGCAATGGGATCTCTATGGAAGACATTGACCAAAGTAGATTGTGCCAACTAGATGGTATCTTTGTATTTGCATTTTGAACAAAATTCATGGTATGTTTTCCTATCATATTAATTACTACACTAGGTTCAATTATGATGTTTGCAACTCAAATTAATTTTCATATGGGTAGCAAAATGAAAAAATATAATGCAATCTAGACTTTTCACTGATGATACCAAAGATAAGCTGAAAAGGCAGGCAATGAAAAGAACTGGTTGGCTTATTACCTGGAGCTTATATTCAAAGCTGCTTATTTTCTTAGGATAACTCGAAATAACTGTCCCTAAGAAACTTGGCCAATATAACTGACATACAAATAACATGTCACGATGATTGCAATGGAGGCCCGGTTCTTTTGCCAGATTCTCCCAGAATCTGACCCCTACCCAGATTCTCCTAGAATCTTTGAGCCCCATTTATTTTACAATCCTATCTAGTTAGGGTCTAATTAGGTAGGATTGTAAAACAAAAGGGGGTCAAAGATTCTAGGAGAAGCTAGAGAGGGGCAGATTCTGGGAGAATCCTGCAAAAGATCTAGGCTGGAGTGACCTACCGTAACACACCGCTGCCTCTCCTTTTTTGCGATGTTCCATGAAATTGCCACATACATCTTGTACTTTTTCATTGCGTAATCCTATCTACAAGTTGACACGGATAATTTCAGACATCTCTACATGATAATACATTGCATATCCCTTGCGCATATTTAAACAACCAATTAATGATTGTGTGCGTATCATAAACTAGCCATGACTCTGTGTGCTGGACTAGCAGACACTCTAACCGAGCCTAAGGTAGTGCGCTGGAATTCCTACATGCCACCTACGATTTTTTGTAATGTACTACGACCTATGTTCCTAAATATATGTCTTTGTAGAGATTTCAGTATGGACCACATACAGATGTATATAGATGCATTTTCGAGTGTAGATTCACTCATTTTGCACTGTATGTAGCCTATAGTGGAATCTCTTGAAAGACTTATATTTAGGAATGGAGGGAGTATATGTATGACATATACATATCTAATTTAGAACCCAGTAGTAGAAATCATTGTCTGCACAAAGAGATTACTGGTCGAAAATCCTAGCAAAGCATGCTGGCAGGCACACAACAATACAAGAGAGACACACTTACAAGATCATAGCAATGCCTCAGTCCAGGATCTTGATTGGCAAAGCTGTTAGAACCAGAAGAAACATCGTCCTTGTAGTTTTTGCCAGCTGCATAACATGTAACAGTGACATGTTAGTATATTTGAAGTACATCGGGCAGGTGATGCTGGACGGGTTTAAAGGTGACAAGTACCTAGGCCGTGGTGGGTGCTCGGCATCTTGCCAGATGGTGGGGATCAAGTTCGAAACGGCAAGGGTGATGACGCTGCGCTGGCTGTCGGGGTCCGGTAAGGAGATCTAGAACCGTCGAGTATGGTGTTTATGGAGCGGCTCTGGTAGGGTGCACTATGGTGTGGGCGAAGTGGATCTGAGGTCTTAGACGAGGGCGTCGGTGAAGCTCCTCCGATGGTTGGGTTCATGATGGTGTCAACGATGTGGATCTGCGGCCGTGGACAGGGCGTTAGAAGCTGCTCCGGTAGGTTGGACGAGGGTCCAAAGAAGCGGATCAGAGGCCGTGGACTCGTGCATTGGAAAAGCGGCCCCGGTAGGGTTGAGAATGGTATAGGAGAAGCTACTCCGGTAGGGTTGCTGACGGTGTTAGCAAAATGGCTCCGGTAGGGTTGAGGAAGGTGTCGGCGAAAAGGATCAGAGGCCGTCAATGGGGGCGTCAATGGGGCGGCTTCGGGGGGGGGGGGGGACGAAGCGTCTCCAATGGGGAGTACGAAGAAGCGGCTGCAGATGCGCTGCGGTTGATGAGATTACCGGCGAAGTAGATCTGGCACCGTGAATAAGGCCGACACTGAATGGGCCCTAGTACAGTGGTGGATGAGCAGTCTACTTGTTTCTAGGGGAGGTGGGAGCGGTAGATGCGGCCGCAGAAGCAGATCCGGCGAGGTGGACGCCGCTGGTAGTGAATGGGCTCTGGTACACCGGTGGATGAGCAGTCTAGGGTTTCAAGAGGGGAGGGGTAGAAAGGCTGATGAAGTACAGACGGCGTGATGTAAGATGCTCTGGTGATGTAGAGTTAGTTGTTATTGTGGGAGGGGAAGAGGAAATGGCGGTGCCGTGTGGTGGGGGGGAACCAGAAGTTACCAAAGTAGCCCCGACCTATTATGTAAATGAGGGCTGTATTGTAACTGTTGTTCTCCATGCACCAAGGACAAAAGGGGAATTTCGCATGCTAAAGACTAGGTGGCGGAAATTTTAGAAGGAGGCGGGACATTTTGCCGCCCGCGGGATCGTCCGTATCTAGTTTCAACTAATTTTGAACAATGCTAGCGGGAAGTTCATGCGAGATTGTATACACGGGGCACACGTCAGCAGTTAATAACTGGTGTGAAGTCCACCCCAGAAAAAAGACAATAACTCGGGATGATGCACCGATAACTTGGACGTTCACACGGGCCCGGTCAATCATATGGGTGTAGAGGCACATTCACAAAAAAGGGATCAAACGCTCAGCCTATGTATTTCTCGTGTAAATATATAATTTAGTGCCATTGGTTATTTACTTTAAACATAATGCATTGACATGTTATTGTAGAGGCGCACAAAAAGAAATGGATATTGTAGTCCCACAAAAGAAATGGATATTGTAGTTTGCTACTTAAAAATGTTACCTCATAGGATTACATAGTCTCCATTTCATAAATTGCGCACCTGTTGAATTCATATATGAATATTACATATATTACTTCATAATAGAACCTTAAATCATCGAAGACTAATGAATTTGAATGCAAGACTAACAATGGTGCATGTACATGATAGCTACATTGGTTGTTTGAGGAAACATCACTGTAACTCTGGCATGCACAATTGAAAAGGATTATTTAGAAGAAAAACATGTTATAAGTGAGTGTCCAATCTTTATAGCGTTGAATCGATATTGTATCTTTGTCCATGATACAAATTAGATATTGATTTATGTTCAAGCGATGCACGTCCACAATCGCTAGATAGTGATACGTGAATGAATTGTGGAATCTCTCTCACACGCATACATATCTTCCGCGGGCATCAGAATCACACACGCGCACTGCGTGTATTTCTCTCCCTCCGTCAAGTTTAGAATTCGTCTTTCTACCCCGTCCTACAAGTCTCTCACACAGAACAACACACGCTCTCTCTGTTGAACACGCCCACCCCTTTAATTCCGCCCACCCACCACCATTAATGTCTCAGAGTATAATTATGTATCGCACACATATGCCTAAGGTTAACTTGAGTCTCGGAACCATATGAATACATCCAATGGGATTCCAGCAGAGCACCTTTTGTTTTGAGATTTTGCTCTCTCTCTCCCTCTGTCTCTCTCTCAAACACACACGCGCGCGCGTAGACATTGTTTCTCTCTTCATTTTTTTCCAGCACTTGCATGCACACCACTTGTTTATCTCTGTGATGCTTTAAGTATGCCTCACACACATGGTATCTATCTATCCCTTAATAAAGATATGTGTCATAGAAACTCCTTCTCCCTATATCTAAGTGTCACTACCCCGCCCCCCCACACACCCACCCACACACACACACTTCCTGACACCGAAGGAGTAGGGTGACACCTCGACCTTGATACTAATCTATCTACTGGCTTCTCTATCACACACACACACACACACACACACTACCTGACACCGAAGGAGTAGGTGGCACCTCGATCTTGATAGTAATCTATCTAATGGCTTCTCTCTCAAACACACACTCTCCCTCTCTCTCTAGTTGTGCCTCTATGCCTACCGCGCGCACACTCTCGATACGTCTTTCTCTTC
>NC_041393.1:147284990-147308149 GCF_002162155.2 Triticum dicoccoides
CTTAACCTATCAATTGGTTTCTCTCTCAAACATACACACACACACACACTAGTTGTGTCTCTGTGCCTCGCTCACACACACTCGATACGTCTTTCTCTCCATAGCCCCCTCAATAGTAGACTTCTTGTGCGTGCACAACTATAGTGACGATGACACTGAACCCAGTGTGCCGTGTTTTTACCGGCCTCATCTGATAGTTTTCACCTTGTTTTCTGCTAATTAACAAGGCAACCTTTTCTTTGTTACTACTAGTGAATCTGAGATCATTCGGGGCAGACATAAAATATATCACTTCAACCCAATTACCAGAGTAACAATTTTAAAATAAACTAGCTAGATGCCCGTGCGTTACACGGAACATCAAGATGCATTTGTATGAGTAGTTTATCTTGTGAGAGAAAAGGACGAATGAGGGAAGGCCTTATTTGCAAATGTGGAGAGGGGCGTGGGTATCTTTTTGCAAAATTGCCATAGTTTCCTTCCTGTCCTTTAGATATAAATCCGACGGCCTATATTGCAGGATGGAAGGCACATCATCATCATCGACTCTATTTTCTACTCCCCCCGTTCCTAAATATTTGTCATTCTAGAGATTTCAACAAGTAACTACATACGGAGCAAAATGAGTGAATCTACACTCTAAAATATGTCTATATAAATATCCGTATGTGGTAGTCCATTTGAAATATGAAAAAGGCAAATATTTAGGAATGGAGGGAGTATAAGAGTATACATAGAGATATATCTCCAGCATCATCCACAATGAACATGTGCTGGACTGGTTAGCGCCGGATGCTCGCAACGCGATGACCTGAGTTTGAATTATGTCTTTAACTTTAGATTTTTATATTGTATATTATTTAATATATACTTCTTTCGCTACTGTACTGACAGTGGAACCCACAGATTACTTAGACTACATGATTAAGGATGGATTTGTTTCTTTTTAACTTTGTGTACGAAGCTCTAGCCACCCTGCAAGTCATGTACATTGTACATGCAATTAACTTTTTATGGAGGGAGAATCATACACGCCATTAATTCAAATGGATTGGATGTGACTATTATTTCTAGCATAAGAGCATCTCCAATGGCAGCCGGCAAATTTCATCCCACTTCCTTCCGCGGAGGACATCCAACGCCAGTAGCATACATTTTCACAACTCTTAGCAACCAGAGGAAATTCATGCAAACATGGACTAATTTCATATAAGCATGAAGGCTTTCGTATAAAAAAGCTGGATCTTCATATAAACATGATGGATTTCATTACATTTACATGAACTAAGCGGTGCTAATCCGGCTCTCGTGCTACAATTAATACCTGGTCTAAATGGCTGCCCGCGGATCCCTTTGTCTTCCTCATGTTCGGCAGACACTTGCGGGGTCGACGAAGGTCCTCGAAAGAGACAAAACAGCAAAGAAACCACCTATATACGTAGTCGTTGCCTCGGTGGTGGCCTTCATGGGACCCAAGTGGCGGTGGCCTCCCGTGTTATACTTCTCCTCGATGATGGCGGTGGACACGGAGAAGCTAGCCACCGACTCGTCGCTCCCCATGCACCCGGCTTCTGTCTCTGCCTGCATGGCGCTGCCGCAGGCACGGGAGGCGCGTCCACAGAGACGGGAGGCGCGGCCACCGCAGACACTGGTGGCGCGATACAATGTGGCAGCGACGATGCCTGTGCCGCCGTGCTCGTCGTCGTGCCGGCGTGGAGCAACTCGCCATTCCTCATTGAGATGAACTAGAGTGGTGAGTTGCTGAACCATGCGCCGGCTTGGGGGGCAACTAGCTCCATCGGGCCAAGTGAGGTTGGTGAAGCACCAAGCAGCCCCGCTCATATCCTGACGGCTCGGCAGGCCACCAGCCGGGTAGTATGCCGGAGAACGGTGGCTTAGAAGCCACCGGAAGAGTGGAGAAAATGGTGAAGGAGGAGATGGGGGATACGGAGGAGTGCAACTCTTGCCCGCTATCTATCTGGCCTCATTTAAATAGAGGGAGGATGGTAGGAGCTTGGCTGACGTCTGGCCTCGTTTAAATTGAGGGCCGACGGGAGGATCTCGACTGGTGTTGCGTTTAATTCCGACCCGCTCATGAACAGACGTGTGGCCGGAGTAGGTTTCTCGGTTTGCATGCGGGTTTAATGGAGGCATTTGATGGAGGCGAGGAGCATTTTCAGCCAGGCGTGTAGCGGGCAGCGCAGTACAATTCGATTTGACAACTACTAGTAAACCAAGACAGTTCTCGATACGGCTTTAATGCAGACGAAGGAGAGGGTAGCGGTTCCTGAAATGTTGAACGGCTAATGATGCATCCTCCTTCAATTAGCATCCTGAATGCATGAGGGATGTAATGGGAGGAGGACCGGGGAAAGAGGCAGCATAATGTGAATGCAACACCGTTTGCACTCATATAAAGGCGCCCCTCTATTCCAATGCATCTACCACATCGTACACACTTAAGCACCTACACTAACCGCAAAATTGCTCACTCCAGACCCATGGCGGTGATGAGCGCGAGCGGCCAGCGGCTGTGCCAGATGGTCCACGACACCGACCTGTGGCATGGCACCGAGGATCATCTCCAGACGGTGTTGGCGACCTGCTGGTTCATGGCCATCGTCGATGCCAGCTACGAATCTTAGTTGGACCAGATGATCGTTGCCACCATCAACAACTTTACCATCATCAAGAAGCTCGTGGACGACATCGCCGTACTCCTCCAGCCCACGCGCCCGGGCTCCTCATTGCCTGCCACCCTAATCGGCCTCCATGGCGAGAATGTCTTTCAAGAACTGGTGGCCCTGCGACTGCCCGCCGATGCAACAAAAAATGTCCACCTGGAGGTCGCGCTCGCCACGAAGCACCTTGCCATGCAAGAATTCGTCGACCTACACATCCGTGTGTATGAGGAAGTCGTGTACATAGGTATCTACCAGGCTGGTGAGGACGCTGCGATGTTGGCCTTCGTCAACCGGCTAGAAGCATTGGACGCCTTTGTTGAGAAGCACCTTAACCTCGCCACAAAAGCTGTTGCTGCTAAGCCACCGTTCGGTGGCCCGGTGCACTGAGTCAAGGAGGAGGTTGTACACTGATGGATGCATTTTTCTTCCTGCCACCTGTAACCACCACTACGATTGCATCATCGTGGCCTTAACTCTTATTGTGCTATTGCATTCTTGTTCCAGTCAATACAGACATGTGCGATCCCTTTGCTCACATTTGGAGGCAATTATATGCGTCACGGTAACTAGTACTCCATCCATCAATTTATAAGTAGTGCTTACCTTTTCCATCAACTTCGTGCAATGCACGGGCATCTTGCTAGAAACACTACAACATGTCAAACCGCATGTGACAAACCGATGATGCGCCAACCTAGCTACTACCCTACTTATCTGGCGGAAAAGTCCCCGCCCTAGCCTTTCCAATCGTTATTTCTATATACCGATCATGCCAAGGAGCAGAACCAAATGTTATAATTTATACATGTTTCTCTACTCCTATAAAGACTTAGTTGGTGATGGTGGTGTGTCTGCCATCCATCATTTCTGACCATTAGATCTGCATCTAACGGTTGTGAGGTAAATTGTGGCATTTTTGCAACAATATCCCACTTCTCTACTCCAATTTGCAGAAAACCCCTTATTATCTTGAAAGCAACCACATCCCACCCTCACCTCATCAAAACAGCCCGAGAAATATATTTTGAGTGAAAAGTAATATATTTTAAGTGGTATATACGTATATCAAAACAATAGTGTTTTCTTTCAATTTTGTGAACAAGTACTATTCTACTTTGGATCCGTCGCAACGCACGGGCACATTGCTAGTAAAAGAAATAGTCATGTCGTGTTCGCATCGCACCCCACATGCCCGGGAATCGGGAGTACTCCACGGCCCATCTGGCATGCCACATAGCTAGGGAAGGCATCTTGCCTAGCATTTCCACTTTCATGTGGGACCATAGTTGAGCAAACCAACTATCGGCAAACTGCACACCCCGCCCGCTGCATTGGAAAACAGAAACGAGGAGGGGAAGATCTTGCTGTAGCACAGAAGCCAAGAAATTTGGTGTCAAATGGGGCTCATTGATAGAGTAGGAGCACTGCGTACTACTACTCCTACTAGTATGAAGTTATAGTACTACCACTATACAACTAGGTACATGCACAACACAATATCGTAGGAATAAATAATGGGAAGACTTGTTTTGGGTGATTTATCTTTTTTTAGTCAACGTAGTATGAATAATATGATGTGGGGGCACCCATGAAGCTTATGTTGCTTGGTTGCATGGCTAGGAAAGGGTAGAGAAAAATAAATAGATAATATGTTTAGAGTGCACTCTACTAAATAGATACTTTGGATCCACTTCAACGCACGGGCCGGCACATTGGTAGTAGTAAGAAACAAATTCCGAGTTTGGCACAAGTTCGTACTGCGGGAGCACCACAAGGCCTGGCGCAAGAGTTAAATTTCCCTCTCAGGGCCCACGGGACCGAGCTTCAGTGTTTTAGTGCACCAGCCTATGAGTCAATGACATGTGGACCCTAAATGCGGCTGGCCTACATGTCATTCTCATGAAAGTAGAGCGGTGGTGGGACCGAGAAGGGTGAGGCGCAGGTCGGCGGATGAGGCTTGCCTGCTCCCCTCCCATGCTCCGATCCGTACTCCGGCACCACTAATTTTCATCCAACAGTTATAATAGATTTCCTAGTGTGCGTCATCTATAGCCTCAAACAAAGGTAAACAAAGGTCTTATTTCCAGAAAATAATTTCCTACATGAATCTATACATGCATGCAAGACCCTTTCCTTTCCTGCTAGTCCTCCTTCGAATCATCAGTTGCATTGACAATGTCGGTGCCAATGCCAGAGCGTGCAACAGGTGCCTGCCTAAGCCATGTAGCACACTGCGGCGCCAGTGAGTACCACCCCCTTGATGCCAACATGAGCGTCTGAGCCATGCACATGCAGCTGCTCCCATAGTATTTTACCCGCATGTTTGACTATAGTACCACACCGATCTTGGACGAGACCATGGAGCTTGTGGCCAAGAAAAGTCTCTGCCCTGCCAACGCATGTCGAGGTGCTTGACTATTGTGAAGTGTCACACGATGTTTACTAGCTCGCGCACTAGATGAGCGGCAGGGTGCTGCTCCTGATCATTAGTGGTGCGACGACAATGATGGCCGGGAGGGAGCTCGGGCGGGAGCTAGTGATCTACCTGGGGCACATAGCTCGACTTGGGATCGAGATTCCGACCGCTTGCACCATCCCTTGGATATACCACTCAGCGACGAGGATGGAATGCTGGATACGTATAGGCGTGTGCTTGTGGGCGGGAGCAACCTGCTCAATGGATACCGGCTTGCGAACGTGATGTACTCGACGTAGTTGAGCCAGTGAGCTAGGAGGCGTTCCTGGCGTCCTACATTGACACGCGGCTCAATGGCATCTGGCCACGTGCTAGCGTAGGTCGGCTACGGGGAAGCGGCATCGGTGTGGTTTGAGATGCCTGATGTCTACTACACAACCTTCTTCTTGTAGACGTTGTTGGGTGTAGGATCAGAAGTATGTCTAGAGGGGGGTGATTAGACTACTTGACCAATTAAAAACTTAACCTTTTCCCAATTTTAGTCTTTGGCAGATTTTAGCTATCTTAGCACAAGTCAAGCAATCTTCACACAATTCTAGCAAGCATGCAAAGAGTATATGAGCAGCGGAAAGTAAAGCATGCAACTTGCAAGAATGTAAAGGGGAAGGTTTGGAGAATTCAAACGCAATTGGAGACATGGATGTTTTTGTCGTGGTTCCGATAGGTGGTGCTTTCGTACATCCACGTTGATGGAGACTTCAACCCACGAAGGGTAACGGTTGCGTGAGTCCACGCAGGGCTCCACCCACGAAGGTTCCACGAAGAAGCAACCTTGTCTATCCCACCATGGCCATCGCCCATGAAGGACTTGCCTCACTAGCGGTAGATCTTCACGAAGTAGGCGATCTCCTTGTCCTTACAAACTCCTTGGTTCAACTCCACAATCTTGTCGGAGGCTCCCAAGTGACACCTAGCCAATCTAGGAGACACCACTCTCCAAGAAGTAACAAATGGTGTGTTGATGATGAACTACTTGCTCTTGTGCTTCAAATGACAGTCTCCCCAACACTCAACTCTCTCTCACAGGATTTGGATTTGGTGGAAAGAAGATTTGAGTGGAAAGCAACTTGGGGAAGGCTAGAGATCAAGATTCATATGGTAGGAATGGAATATCTTGGCCTCAACACATGAGTAGGTGGTTCTCTCTCAGAAACAGCAAGTTAGAAGTGTAGGCTTGTTCTGATGGCTCTCTCCACGAATGAAGAGGAGGTGGAGGGGTATATATAGCCTCCACACAAAATCTAACTGTTACACACAATTTACCAATCTCGGTGGGACCGAATCAACAAACTCGGCCAGACCGATTTAGTAAACCTAGTGACCGTTAGGATTTTCGGTGGGACCAACATGCAACTCGGTAGGACCTATATGGTTAGGGTTAGGGCATAACGTAATCTCGGTGAGACCGATTACACAAACTCGGTGAGACCGATTTTGGTAATAAGCTAACCAGAGAGTTGGTCAGGTAAACTCGATGGGACCGGTTCGCTCTTTTCGGTGAGACCAAAATGTTACGAAAAGGAAACAGGGAGTTTACATTGCAATCTCGGTGGGACCGATCGCTCATCTCGGTGGTACCGAAACGTTACGAAGGGAAACAGAGAGATTACAATCCCATCTCGGTGAGACCGAGATCCCTATCAGTGAAACCGATTTGCCTAGGGTTTGTGGCAGTGGCTATGACATCTGAACTCGGTGGCACCGGATAGAAAGAATCGGTGGGGCCGAGTTTGACTTTTGGTTTAGGTCATGTGTGGATATGGGAAAGTAGTTGTGGGTTTTTGGAGATATCACTAAGCACTATGGAGCAAGAAACTCATTAAACAACACCTCATCCCTCCTTGATAGTATTGGCTTTTCCTATAGACTCAACGTGATCTTGGATCACTAAAATGTAAAATGTAGAGTCTTGAGCTTTTGAGCTTGAGCCAATCCTTTTATCCTTAGTATTTTGAGGGATCCACTTTCCTCATCCATGCCATGCCATTCATTGAGCTTTCCTGAAATATTTGTCTTGGAATAGTATAAGCTCAATGAGCTATATGTTGTTAGGAATTACCAAAACCACCTAGGGATAGTTGCACTTTCAATCTCCCGCTTTTTGGTAATTGATGACAACATATAGATCAAAGCTTCGACAAATGATAATAAGATTGAAAAACATCATCGCTTTGAGAAGTATGTGATAAGCAAGAGCTCCCCCTAAATTTGTGCATAGTTTAAGATTTGCTTTGGACTGCAAATGCACAAGGAGTTAGGCTCATGGGTTACTCTTCCATGTAACATACATCTTGGTGGAGCGCTCAAAATGATAATATTAAAAATGCATGCACTCATCACCAAGCAAAGTGAATGATCATATAGAGATAAATGGGATATTGTCATCCAAAAAGCATAAAAGTAGCATATGATCAAACACATGATCATCATTGTATCACACAGGCAATAAAGTAGTATCTCAAGCAAGCAAAAACAAATAAAGTTCAACCACAAAAGCAAGAGAGAACAAAAGCAAACTCTCTCTCTCGAAGCCTATGATCTATACATTTTTCTCCCCCTTTGGCAACAAGTTACCAAAAAGTTCATAGAAAATGCATAGTACTAAATCGTCTCTCAGGCTTGATCTTCAGGTGGTGGTGTAGAGATGGCTCCTTGGACGAAGACTTCCGTTGATGTGGATGGAGCTGGAGGAGTAGGTGCTGGAGCTGGTTGCACTGGAGTTGTAGCTGGTGCAGATGAAGTTGCTCTTGTGTCTGTCACAGGCACTGCAACTGATCTCTGAGCTCTAGGCACTCTGGCAAATGCATCCGTGGTGGTCTTGCCCTTCCTCTCCTGCATATCATCTTGGAGTTGCTCCACAATAGACTGGATCTCAGTTACCTTCACATCCAAGTCATAGAACTTCTGCTCCATGATCCTCTCCAGGCTCTCCTGGTTTTGAGTCAAGGTGGCCTGCCCCTTCTCAATCCTCAGAGTGGATGCAATCAAGTAACCAAGCTGGTCCTGTTTGCTCTTCAGAAAGTACTCATATGCCTCATCAATTGTTGGCATCTTGGCAGCCTTCTCCTTCTTTGGCTTCTCCTTCTTCTCTTGTGCTTGCACTGAAGATGGTTCATTTTCATTCATGACTACTTGGTTGTCCTCAAAGTCTGGATAGATAGCAAATTGTTCCTTATCCAACAAGTATGTGCATGTGCCCATCTTGGAGTTGATCAGCTCCTGGATCTGTGGGGCATACCCACAACTTCTCTTCTGGTCAGCTGATGTCCTCTTGATAGTCTCAACTATGAGGCTCATGACTTTGAACTTCTGTGGCATATCAAATATGTGTAGCAAGTTTATTGCATGGCCTCTGATCATGTTGTGGTCACCTGACTTGGGCAAGAGTGTGTGCCTAAGGATCCAGTTGATCGTTGGCAGTCCTGACAGAAGGAAAGACCCAAACTTGTGAGTCTCAAGAGCATCATCTGGTATCTCCTTGTACATGTGTGCCATTGAGTTGTGATCCATTTTCTTCTTGGCATAGACATCCAAGTCATCAGCTTTCTCCTCTAGTGCATTGATAAGTTTTGCCCATTCTTCAACTGTGGACTGGTACCTTGTACCTTCAGACATCCAAACTATCCCGCCATCAGGATAAAAGTGAGTTGTGGAGTAGAATTGCATTATGAGCTCATTATTCCACTTTGTGAACTTCTGTCCAACAAAGTCATCAACTCCACAACCCTTGAAGCTGTCAAACACACCTGGGTAGTGTTCCTCATTCTCCTTCATGTATTTCCAGTCCACCCACCTCATGTTACAAACTATAGGTTTCTTGTCCAGTTGTTCCTTAGTGTGGAACCTGTAGTCAACAGTAGTCCTTCTCCTGATTGCATAAGGATCAGACAACCTCCATTGTCTGAGTCCAGCATCCTTTCTCAGCTTCATGTTCTCAGCCATAGGATGAGCATCATTGTGGTCTAGAATCTTAGGTTTCAGCTTTCTCAGAACTTGTCCTTCATCTTCTTCTTCTTCAGCAACTTCAGGCACTAGGGCCTTGTTCTTCTCAGCAGCTGGTATGTTCTTGGTATTCCTCTTAGGTGCAATCTTGGGCTTGGAGGCAGCTTTGGGTGCTTCTTTGGGCTTTGATGATGCAGCCCTTGACCTAATAGCATCACCCATAAGTTTTAAGTCTTGGGTGCCGGAGCAGTAGCCTCTTCTTCTT
The DNA here is from genome assembly GCF_002162155.2 of Triticum dicoccoides. NCBI lineage: Eukaryota > Viridiplantae > Streptophyta > Magnoliopsida > Poales > Poaceae > Triticum > Triticum dicoccoides. The sequence continues at coordinate 147,294,358 of NC_041393.1, forward strand.
CTTCCTCTTCCATCATGGAAGGCTGTCCAACAACTCTGGCCATGGTCTTCTTGACCCTTTCCTTCCTCTTCTTCCCTTCTGCAGCAGCCTCTTTAGGATCAGATTTCTCAGGTTCTTGAGTTGATGCTCTGGCTTTCAGCATAGGTGTCCTCTTGGTAGGGACTTTCCTTTTTAGACCTGGCTTTGTGGCTGCAACTGTGCCATATTCCTTCTTGAGCACTTTCCTGGAGGTGGCCTCGTCCTCAGCTGCCACATAGTCTTCATCCTCAGAGTCTAAGGTTCTCTTCTTTCTGGCCCTGGTGGCAGCTTTGGGCAAGTTGCTTGGGGTGCTCCTGCTGCCATCATCTGAGGAACTAGAGGGACTAGTGCCCTCACTCATATGAACCTGCTCCTCTTCCTTTTTCTGGCTGTCACTTTGATCAGACATGCTGCAAATGCTGACTGCTGACCCTTGCATAGATATAGATGAGATAGAATGGTTGAGCATCACAAAATACAGAGGTTTTTGCAAAAGAATGATTCAAAAACTTAGTTTTAGTTTTCCATAGAAAGCATTTCGGATCAACTGATTTGCAAACTCGGTGATACCGAAGCAGCTTTTGGAACCTAAACTAGTGAACTCGGTCAGACCGAGTCACAGTTCGGTGGCACCGAGACTGCTAGGGTTTCACAATGTCCTGAACTCGGTCTAACCGATTTGCAATTCTCGGTCAGACCGAGAATCACTTGTGCGATGGCCTTAGCCGAATCGATGGGACCAAGTTCTACAACTCAGTGGGTCCGAGATGGTTTCGGCGGAAACCTAACCCTAAATTTTCAATTCACTTCTAATCTATGGATTGTTTTGTAACGCCCACGATGCGGCTATATCTCTAACGTGTCGAGGCACGACTTAGAGGCATAACCGCATTGTAGGTTTTGTCGCAAGAAGGGTCATCTTCACACAATCCCATGTAATGAACAAGAATGGGATAAAAAGAGAGTTGGCTTACAATCACCACTTCACACAATACATAAATAGATTCATACATCATTCAAAATACACTCATAGACCAACTATGGTCAAATCCAAATGAAAAGAAGATAACCCCAAATGCTAGATCCCCGATCGTCTATACTGGGCTCCACTACTAATCATCTGGAAATGAAACATAGTAACGACCAAGGTCCTCATCAAACTCCCACTTGAGCTCAGTTGCGCCACTTGCGCTGGTTTCCTCGGCACCTGCATCTGTTTTGGTAGAATCTGTGAGTCACGGGGACTCAGCAATCTCACACCCGCGAGATCAAGACTGTTTAAGCTCATCAGTAGGACAAGGGGTAATATGGTGGAGCTGCAGCAAGCACTAAGCATATATGGTGGCTAACATACGCAAGTGAGAGCGAGAAGTGAAGCAACGCATCAGTCGAGAAGCTAGAAGTGATCAAGAAGTGATCCTGAAACTACTTACGTACATACATAACCCAAACCGTGTTCACTTCCCGGACTCCGCCGAGAAGAGACCATCACGGCTACACACACGGTTGATGCATTTTAATGAAGTCAAGTGTCAAGTTATCTACAACCGGACATTAACAAATTCCCATCTGCGTCATAACTGCGGGCACGGCTTTCGAAAGATAAAATACCCTGCAGGGGTGTCCCAACCTAGCCCATCACAAGCTCTCACGGTCAACGAAGGATATACCTTCTCCCGGGAAGACCCGATCAGTCTCAGAATCCCGGTTTACAAGACATTTCGACAATGGTAAAACAAGACCAGCAAAGCCGCCTGATGTGCCGACAAATCCCGATAGGAGCTGCACATATCTTGTTCTCAGGGCACACCGGATGAATCATCCTACGAGTAAAACCAGCCCTCAAGTTTCCCAGAGGTGGCCCCGCAGTCTACTCAGTTTGGACCAACACTCGAAGGAGCACTGGTCTGGGGGGGATAAATAAAGATGACCCTCGGGCTCACGAAAACCCAAGGGAAAAGGGCTTAGGTGGCAAATGGTAAAACCAAGGTTGGGCCTTGCTGGAGGAGTTTTATTCAAAGTGAACTGTCAAGGGGGTCCCATAAATCACCCAACCGCGTAAGGAACGCAGAATGAAGGAACATAACACCGGTATGACGGAAACTAGGGCGGCAAGAGTGGAACAAGACACCAGGCATAAGGCCGAGCCTTCCACCCTTTACCAAATATATAGGTGCATTAATTAAATAGGAGATATTGTCATATCCCAAAATATCCATGTTCCAACAAGGAACAAACTTCATCTTCACCTGCCACTAGCAACGCTGTAAGAGGGGCTGAGCAAAAGCGGTGACATAGACAAACAACAGTTTGCTAGGAAAGGATGGTTAGAGGCTTGACATGGCAATGTGGGGGGAATGATAAACAAGTGGTAGGTAGAGCTAACATAGCGATAGAGCAAGCAACTAGCAAAGCAAAGATAGAAGTGATATCGAGGCTATGGTCATCTTGCCTGCAAAGTTCTCAGAGTTGTCAAAAGCTTGATCCTCATAAGCGTTCTCAACAGGTTCCTCGTTCACGTACTCGTCTCCCAACTCTACCCAAGGCAGGAACACAAGCAAAGGAACCACAATCAATCATGGTGCAATGCACAAGCAACATGATGCAATACATGGCATGATATGCGAGATGTGATATGAAATGCATATGCGGGCTCCGAAAGGAAAAATGATGAACAAGGCATCAACTTGGCAAACCAAGTATGCCTCTGGAAAGATGAGATGATTTCGGTTGAAATCGATATAAAGATCACCGGAAACGGATGCACGGTTTGCAAATGGCAAGCAAAACAAGAATGACACAGATCTGCGATTAACAGCACGATGCTACTTAGCATGAAACAAGAAACTATGCTACAACACCCTAACATAACAAAAAAGCATATGGCAGTGATCTACAGGAGATGCTTGACAAAATAGGAACATTGAGCTACGGCTAAATCACACAATAGCAGGTTCAAACAAGCATGGCAAAAGTGCAAAAGATATCAGCTTGGACATGGCATAAACAGCATCAGGTAGCAATGTTCAGAGCAAGCAAGAAACATGCTACAAGAATTTATAATATCAAAACAAGACATTTCATGATTCCACTCAAAGCATAGAACAAAATTCCCTTACTGACCATGAGCCAAAAAGGATCAGAAGATATGATGGCACCCATGTAAACATAGCAAGTTTCGTTAACAGATTCAGCAAACAGAGCATGGCATTAACAGAATTATGAAGGCATCTTCGAGAGCTCGATTCACTCACCACAAGTCATTGCATGACAAGATAAGCATAGCATCGTCAAGAAGACATGTTTATGAAGCTATCCATGGCAAGAACAAGTTCATAGCATGCAAGGATCAACTACAACAACCTTGGCAAAATTGAATAACATGTACACAATCTGCCAGGAAACATTTTATAGCAAACGTAGAGCACAAAATTGACATGCTAGACTACTCCATAATTGCAAACAGGGGCATTACTGGATAGAGCATAACCATATGTTCAAATCATCCTTACTGAAGTATCTCAAAATAAGCATGGATATCTCTGTAGCATCAAGTTTACATGGCATCAAAATAACAGCAGAACATGGACTAAAATCAGCAACATCACGAAGCCTAGTTTGCATGCTTGTGCTTGTCACCACATTTATCACAAAAATACATGGCAAGCACCTCTGTAAAGAAGACATGGCATAGTTCAAAATACATGTAGAGCTCATGCTCATAAGATGCACACAATAAAAGTAGCAAAAATGACAAATGCCCACAATCGGTTAAAAAACAGAAACTAACATTATATAGCACTCTTGCATCAGAGATTTTGGCATCTAGTTGACCTCAAATGAACATGGCCCAATGGAACAAAATGAAGAGCACAACCTGATGAACATTTTGATATATCATGCGCATGAAACGGAGCTATGATGACGGAGTTATGATGCGATGAACAGGGCTAAAATAATATGACAGAAAAATCGGGTCAACCCTAGGTTTGACCCGATCCAGATCTAGCACGTGGACCGAGGTGGCCGGAGTAGCTCGCCGGAGTAGGAGGGAGATGGCCGGATGAAGGGCTCGGCGGCGGGTCCGGGGTGACGGGGCTACGGGCGGAGGCGGCGGCCGGCGTGGAGGAGCGGCGACGGGGCGGCGAGGTCCGGCGGGGCATGGCTCCCGCGGTGGGGAAGCGGCGGCCGGCGTCGAGGTGGAGCCCGGCGGCAAGGAGGTGGCGGCTCCCGGGCGGCGCGAGCGGGAGGAGGCGCGGGCGGCGCGGGGCCGAGCGAGCGGCGGCGTTGAGGCGCTCGGGGGAGCGGGAGGCACCGGGCTCGGGGAGGGCCGGCCTAGGGCCCGGCGGGCTGGCGGCAGCATGGGTGGCCGGGCGCCACGTGGCGGGTTGCGAGAGGTCGGGCGGCGGAGGCGGACGCGTCCGGCGTCGCCCGGACGTGTCCGGCGGCGCGAGGGGAGTGGTGGCTAGGGTTTCGTCCGTGATTTGGAGGTGGAGATGCATATTTATAGGTAGGAGGAGCTAGGAGACTCCAAATGGAGTGTAGTTTTCTCCCACACGATCGTGATCCGACGACGGAGAGCATGGAAGTGACTTAGATGGGTTATTGGGCTGTTTTGAAGGGGTGTTGGGCTGCAACCCAAAAGAGGCCTTTGCGGTTATGCGGTTAACCGTTGGAGTATCAAACGAGCTCCAAATGACACAAAACTTGACAGGCGGTCTACCGGTGGTGTACCAAGGCCACTTGGCAAGCCTCGGTCCATTCCGACAACATTTAACACCTGCACACGAAAAGAGACAAGAGTGGTGTGCCGGTGCATGTGGGAGTGTCGGATTGCAAAACGGACAACGGGGAAAATGCTCAGATGCATGAGACGAACATGTATGCAAATGAGATGCACATGATGACATGATATGAGATGCATGGCATGAACAAAATTTAAAATGAAAGACAAAAACCCAACCACGGAAGGAATATCATAACACATAGCCGAAAATGGCAAGAGTTGGAGTTACAAAGATGGAAAGTTACATCCGGGGTGTTACAACACTCCACCACTACAAGAGGATCTCGTCTCGAGATCTAGGACTGAATGAACTCCGGATATTCGAAATGGAGGTGATCCTCGCGCTCCCAGGTGGCTTCTCGGTCGGAATGGTGTGACCACTTCACTTTCAGGAATTTGATTGACTTGTTGCGAGTCTTGAGCTCGGTTTCTTCAAGAATAGGAACGGAGTGCTCATGATAATAGAGATCTTCTTGGAGGTCAATTTCTTGGAAGTTGATAGTGCGCTCAGGAGTCTTGAAGCACTTGCGAAGCTGTGACACGTGAAACACATCGTGCATGTTTGCAAAGTTGGACGGAAGCTCAAGTTGATAGGCGAGGTCGCCTCTTTTTCCAATGATCTTGAAAGTACCCACGTATCTAGGGGCAAGCTTCCCTTTGATACCGAAGCAACGAGTGCCTTTCATTGGAGAGACGCGGAGGTAGACATGGTCTCCGATTTCAAAAGCCACATCACGATGCTTGTCATCATAATAGCTCTTCTGGCGCGATTGCGCGGCTTTGAGATTCTCACGAATGACTTTGCACATTTCTTCGGCTTCTATGATCAAGTCGTTGCCAAGAAGTTGGCGTTCACCTATCTCGGACCAATTGAGAGGAGTACAACACTTTCTGCCATAGAGAATTTCGAATGGGGCCTTGCCCGAACTTGCTTGGAAGCTGCTGTTGTAGGAGAACTCGGCATATGGAAGACAATCTTCCCACTTCATACCGAAAGAGATGACACAAGCCCTGAGCATATCTTCAAGGATTTGATTGACTTGCTCGACTTGGCCACTTGTTTGAGGATGGAAAGTTGTGCTGAAGCGAATGTTGGTGCCTATGGCCTTCTAAAAGGAGTCCCAGAACTTAGAAGTGAAGATGCTTCCACGGTCTGAAGAGATCAATTGTGGAATACCGTGCAAGGAGACAGTTCTGGAGGTGTATAGCTCTGCCACCTGAGCTGCTGTGATAGATTCTTTGATAGGAAGAAAATGAGCCACTTTAGTAAGCTTGTCAATGACAACGACGATAGCATCATTTCCACGCTTGGACTTAGGAAATCCTGTCACGAAGTCCATCTCGATATGATCAAACATCCATTCTGGAATAGCAAGAGGTTGGAGGAGACCAGCTGGTCGTTGGTGTTCTGCTTTCACCCTTCTGCAGACATCACATTCATTCACGAATTGAGCAATTTTTTGCTTCATTCGAGTCCACCAATACGACTGCTTGAGGTCATGGTACATCTTCATACTTCCAGGATGAATGGATAGGAGGGAATTGTGTGCCTCATTCATAATGACTTTTCTCAAATCACCTTTAGGAACCACAATTCGATCCTCGAAGAATAGAGTATCTTTGTCATCCGAACGATAGCACTTGTATTTGGAAATGCCCTTGTCAATACCACGTTTCACCTTCTTCACCATGGTATCCAGGAGTTGTGCCTCCCGAATTTGATCTTCCAAAGTAGGAGATACTATGAGGTTGGCAAGAAAGCCTTGAGGAACAACTTGGAGATTGAGTTTGCGAAAAGCTTCACAAAGATCCGGTTGAAATGGCTTGAGAATTAGACTGTTGCAATAAGCATTTCTGCTCAGAGCATCTGCAATCACATTCGCCTTGCCAGGAGTATATTCAATACTAGGATTGTACTCTTGAATCATTTTGACCCATCGAGTTTGTCTAAGGTTGAGGTTGGGTTGAGTGAAGATATACTTGAGGCTCTTGTGATCGGTGAAAATGTCCACTTGCCTTCCCAATAAGAGATGTCTCCGTATTATCAATGCATGGACAACTGCCGCCAACTCAAGATCGTGAGTGGGGTAGTTCTTTTCATTGGGCTTCAACTGACGAGAGGTATAGGCCACAACTTTCATCTCTTGCATTAACACAGCACCGAGACCTTGAAGAGAAGCATCACAGAAAACTTCGAATGGCTTGGATTCATCAGGAGGAGTTAAGACAGGAGTTGTGACTAGCTTCTCTTTGAGGGTGTTGAAAGCAACGTCACACTCAGGCGTCCAGACATACTTGACATGCTTCTGGAGGAGGTTGGAAAGAGGCTTTGCAATCTTAGAGAAGTTCTCAACGAATCTTTGGCAATAGCTTGCAAGACCAAGAAAACTGTGGAGCTGCTTGACATTCTGAGGAGGTTCCCAATTCACAACTGCATACACCTTCGCGGGATTAACAGCAATGCCCTTGGCAGAGATGATATGACCAAGGTAAAGAACTTCATCAAGCCAAAACTCACATTTGGAAAACTTCGCATAGAATTGATACTCTCTGAGCTTGTCGAGCACCAATCACAAATGTTTGGCATGATCCTTCTTATTCTTGGAGAAGACCAAGATATCATCGAGATACACCAGAATGAATTCATTAGTGTAGGGGTTGAAGATAAAGTTCATCATTCGAGAGAAAGTTGGAGGAGCATTGACAAGGCCGAAAGACATGATAGTATATTCATAAGAACCAAAGCTTGTTCTGAATGCTATCTTGGGAATATCTTGTTCACGAATGTGAATCTGATGATAACCCATACGAAGGTCAAGCTTGGAGAATACTTTAGCACCTTTGAGTTGCTCGAAAAGCTCATTGATGTTGGGAAGTGGATACTTGTTCTTGATTGTCTTCTTGTTCAATGGACGGTAATCGACGCACAGTCGGTACGTGCCATCCTTCTTCTGGACAAAAAGAACTCCACAACCCCAAGGAGATGAACACGGTCTGATCAAATCCAGACGCTCTTGTTCATTGAGCTGTTTCTTCAATTCCTTCAGCTCCTTGGGTCCAAGCTTGTAAGGACGCTTGCAAACGGGTTCAGTTCCACGCTCAAGATCGATAACGAACTCGACTGGCCGATGAGGAGGCATACCCGGAAGCTCTTCTGGAAAGACATCTTGGTACTCACGAACGACTGGAATTTGAGAAATAGCATCCAACTCGCCCTTCTCATTAAGAGAAAACAACCGAATGGTTTCATCACAAGCGGCATAGATGATAACATCCTCAGAAGAGTGTGTCAATTGAATCTGCCTGGCAGCACAATCAAGTTGAGCCTTGTGCTTAGAAAGCCAGTCCATCCCGAGAATTAGATCAATATCAGAGTCGCCAAGAACAACTGGAGAAGATAGAAATTTATAGTTTCCCAACTGGATGGAAACATCAGGAGCAACCAAACTAGAAGTCATAAGTCTTCCCGGAGAAACAACTTGGTAATTCCTCTGTGTCAAAATTGTGCTTTGATGCAAAAGGATATGACATGAAAGAGTGCGATGCACCGGTATCAAATAAGAATTTTGCAGGAAAATCATTAATTGGAAGATTACCCATTATCACGTCAGTAGATTCCTCCACTTGCGCTGCATTCATCATGTTCACCTTTGCAGACTTGGAATTATGCTTGACCACTGCATTGCTTGAAGATCTCACAGGAGGAGGAGGAGGAAGGCGCCTTTGGTTGAAGCACTTGTTCGCGTACTGACCTTTCTGCTGGCACTTGTTGCAAGTCACCTCTGAGAGCGGATGATGATAAGGAGCATTTGACCTTGGAGCTTGAGGCTGAGACTTGTTCTGATAGCCTGGGTTGGGTGGGTGGGAAGATCCACGACCACCTGAGTTCTTCTGCTGGTAGGGCTGACGAAACGGAGGAGGAAGGTAGAACTTCTGCTGCTTAGCTGCCACTTGTGAGGAAGAAGAAGACTGCACTGCATTCCTGATTCTCTTCTTAGAAGCCTCACACTTGAGCTGAGCACCTTCTTGCTTGAGGGCCATATTGTAGAATTGATCAAACTGAGTAGGCTCAACAAGAACGAGAGCTAACTGCAGATCCTCTCTAAGGCCACCTCTGAATTGATAAATCATACTCTTCTCATCAGGAACGTCTTGTTTAGCGAAGCGAGCAAGTTTCTGAAACTACTTGTTGTATTCGTAAACTGACATGTTACCTTGCTTGAGATTGCGGAACTCCTCACGCTTGCTCTCAACAACACTGGTAGGAATGTGGTGTGCTTTAAAGTCCCGATAGAAATTAGTCCAAGTAATCACTCGACCTCCTCTAGAATCCTTGTATTGCTGGAACCAATCAGCTGCTTGGTCCTTGAGCTGAAAAGAAGCAAACTTGACGTAGTCCTCAGGCCTGACATTGCTACATTCAAAATGCTTGTTGATATCCACGAGCCAATCCTCGGCGTCTGTGGCCTCGGCATAGTACCTAAAAGACTTCGGCTGATTTGCCAAGAACTGGTTGAGGGTAGGAAATTGAGTCTGATGGTTGAACTGCCCTTGACCTTGATTCCCTTGGTTGCCTTGGCCTTGGTTGCTCTCTTGCATCAGCTGAATCAACAACTAAGCATTGGCGTTTGTGGTTGCCATCAAAGCTTGCCATGCCTCCGGAGGTGGAGGTGGAGGTGCAGGGTTCGCCTAACTCCCATCATTGTGTTCCGGATTCTGACGCGTTGGCGGAGCCATCCTGAAGAGGGTGACATCCATTAGCATCTTGATAGACAGATCGACAAGTTGAATCAACGGATAGAAATTGCAACATATAGTCTTCACAATAAACATTTGAACAAGGATGAACGAATGAATTCCAAAGAAAACATCACACGTCCATTAAGGTGAGAAGCCACTTGATAAGAGAATGGTGAATGAAATAACAAGGTACGACTGGAACAAATAAGTGGTAAGGATTACCCAATCACAAACCAAATATCTGCGGGAAGAAATGCTTGAGCTACTTAAATCCCACCTATAAACTCCCAAAACTTTCCGGTTATGCAATTAGGTGTTGGGGATACAGGGGAAGCAATATATCTCACCCAAACTAACAATCCCTACATCCAGCTGTATCCATCCATCAACTCATAACCAAGAAACCTTCGGAAATCGTGTACCTCAACCTTCGAAAAGCATCCATTATACGAGTTATGGCAATACTCCCAAACTCCCACCCCAGTACTGGGTGGCGTCGAGATTATCTCACCAACAACTGCATAAAAGAGATTTTCGATGTCGGCAAAACTCGGGTATTCCAGAACTGCAATGATAAAATTGTGACGACAACACCTCGGAGCTCAACTCCCCGGGACACTGCCACAACACCTAAATGTCAGGAGGCACCAAGAACAATGTTCTCGTCACAAAACCATCGGAACGATTCCAAGATACCCACGTGATCCTAAAAAAATTTAGTGAAATTTGAGGAGAGGAAAGTCAAAACATCTACGTCAGGAGACCTCACCAGAGCGACGAAGGGACTGAGGAGTAAAAAGAATCCTACTCTCCGATATATATATAATCCTAAGACTCAAAACATTTTTTGTTCTAGACTCCACAACGCCAGCAATCAATCAAGCAGGGGATCCTAAGTCGGGGATGGCTCTGATTACCAACTTGTAACGCCCACGATGCGGCTATATCTCTCACGTGTCGAGGCACGACTTAGAGGCATAACCGCATTGTAGGTTTTGTTGCAAGAAGGGTCATCTTCACACAATCCCATGTAATGAACAAGAATGGGATAAAAAGAGAGTTGTCTTACAATCGCCACTTCACACAATACATAAATAGATTCATACATCATTCAAAATACACTCATAGACCGACTACGGTCAAATCCAAATGAAAAGAAGATAACCCCAAATGCTAGATCCCCGATCGTCCCAACTGGGCTCCACTACTGATCATCTGGAAATGAAACATAGTAACGACCAAGGTCCTCATCAAACTCCCACTTGAGCTCGGTTGCGCCACTTGCGCTGGTTTCCTCGGCACCTACATCTATTTGGTAGAATCTGTGAGTCATGGGGACTCAGCAATCTCACACCCGCGAGATCAAGACTATTTAAGCTCATGGGTAGGACAAGGAGTAATATGGTGGAGCTGCAGCAAGCACTAAGCATATATGGTGGCTAACATACGCAAGTGAGAGCGAGAAGAGAAGCAATGCATCGGTCGAGAAGCTAGAAGTGATCAAGAAGTGATCCTGAAACTACTTACGTACATACATAACCCAAACCGTGTTCACTTCCCGGACTCCGCCGAGAAGAGACCAACACGGCTACACACACGGTTGATGCATTTTAACGAAGTCAAGTGTCAAGTTATCTACAACCGGACATTAACAAATTCCCATCTGCCTCATAACCGCGGGAACGACTTTCGAAAGATAAAATACCCTGCAGGGGTGTCCCAACTTAGCCCATCACAAGCTCTCACGGTCAACAAAGGATATACCTTCTCCCGGGAAGACCCGATCAGTCTCAGAATCCCGGTTTACAAGACATTTCGACAATGGTAAAACAAGACCAGCAAAGCCGCCCAATGTGCCGACAAATCCCAATAGGAGCTGCACATATCTCGTTCTCAGGGCACACCGGATGAGATATCCTACGAGTAAAACCAGCCCTCAAGTTTCCCCGAGGTGGCCCCGCAGTCTACTCAGTTCGGACCAACACTCGAAGGAGCACTGGTCCGGGGGGGGTTAAATAAAGATGACCCTCGGGCTCGCGAAAACCCAAGGGAAAAAGGCTTAGGTGGCAAATGGTAAAACCAAGGTTGGGCCTTGCTGGAGGAGTTTTATTCAAAGCGAACTGTCAAGGGGGTCCCATAAATCACCCAACCGCGTAAGGAACGCAAAATCAAGGAACATAACACCGGTATGACGAAAACTAGGGCGGCAAGAGTGGAACAAGACACCAAGCATAAGGCCAAGCCTTCCACCCTTTACCAAATATATAGGTGCATTAATTAAATAGGAGATATTGTGATGTCCCAAAATATCCATGTTCCAACAAGGAACAAACTTCATCTTCACCTGCAACTAGCAACGCTATAAGAGGGGCTGAGCAAAAGCGGTGACATAGCCAAACAACGGGTTGCTAGGAAAGGATGATTAGAGGCTTGACATGGAAATGTGTGGCCATGACAAACAAGAGGTAGGTAGAGCTAACATAGCGATAGAGCGAGCAACTAGCAAAGCAAATATAGAAGTGATATCGAGGGTATGGTCATCTTGCCTGCAAAGTTCTCAGAGTTGTCGAAAGCTTGATCCTCGTAACCGTTCTCAACAGGTTCCTCGTTCATGTACTCGTCTCCCGGCTCTACCCAAGGCAGGAACACAAGAAAAGGAACCACAATCAATCATGGTGCAATGCACAAGCAACATGATGCAATACATGGCATGATATGCGAGATGTGATATGCAATGCATATGCGCGCTCCGGAAGGAAAAATGACGAACAAGGCATCAACTAGGAAAACCAAGTATGCCTCTGGAAAGATGAGATGATTTCGGTTGAAATCGATATAAGGATCACTGGAAACGGATGCACGGTTTGCAAATGGCAAGCAAAACAAGAATGACACAGATCTGCGATTAACAGCACGATGCTACTTAGCATGCAACAAGAAACTATGCTACAGAACCCCAACATAACAACAAAGCATATGGCAGTGATCTACAGGAGATGCTTGACAAAAGAGGAACACTGAGCTACGGCTAAATCACACAATAGCAGGTTCAAACAAGCATGGCAAAAGTGCAAAAGATATCAGCTTGGACATGGCATAAACAGCATCAGGTAGCAATGTTCAGAGCAAGAAATCAACATGCTACAGGAATTTATAATATCAAAACAAGACATGTCATGATTCTACTCAAATCATAGAAGAAAAGTCCCTTACTGACCATGAGCCAAAAAGGATTAGAAGATATGATGGCACCCATGTAAACATAGCAAGTTCCCTTAACAGATTCAGCAAACAGAGCATGAGATTAACAGAATTATGAAGGCATCTTCATGAGCTCGATTCACTCACCACAAGTCATTGCATGACAAGATAAGCATAGAATCATCAAGAAGACATGTTTATGAAGCTATCCATGGCAAGACCAAGTTCATAGCATGCAAGGATCAACTACAACAACCTTGGCAAAATTGAATAACATGTAAACAATCTGCCAGGAAACATTTTATAGCAAAAGTAGAGAACTAAAATGACATGCTATACTACTCCATAATTGCAAACAGGGGCATGAATGGATAGATCATAACCATATGTTCGAATCATCCTTACTGAAGTATCTCAAAATAAGCATGGATCTCTCTGTAGCATCAAGTTTACATGGCATCAAAATAACAGCAGAACAGGGACTAAAATCAGCAACATCACGAAGCCTAGTTTGCATGCTTGTGCTAGTCACCACATTTATCAAAAAAATACATGGCAAGCACCTCTGTAAAGAATAAATGACATAGTTCAAAACACATGTAGAGCTCATGCTCATAAGATGCACACAATAAAAGTAGCAAAAATGACAAATGCCCACAATCGGTTAAGAAACAGAAACTAACATTATATAGCACTCTTGGATCAGAGATTTTGGCGTCCAGGTGACCTCAAATGAACATGTCCCAATGGAACAAAATGAAGAACACAACCTGATGAACATTTTGATATATCATGCGCATGAAACGGAGCTACAATGACGGAGTTATGATACGATGAATAGGGCTAAAATAATATGACAGAAAAATCGGGGTCAACCCTAGGTTTGACCCAATCCAGATCTGGCGCGTGGACCGAGGTGGCCGGAGTAGCTCGCCGGAGTAGGAGGGAGATGGCCGGAGGAAGGGCTCGGCGGCGGGTCCGGGGCGACGGGGCTGCGGGCAGAGGCGGCAGCCGGCGTGGACGAGCGGCGACGGGGCGATGAGGTCC
>NC_041393.1:147308729-147391208 GCF_002162155.2 Triticum dicoccoides
GGCGGCTCCCGGGCGGCACAAGCGGGAGGAGGCGCGGGCGGCGCGGGGCCAAGCGGGCGGCGGCGTTGAGGCGCTCGGGGGAGCGGGAGGCACCGGGCTCGGGGAGGGCCGGCCTCGGGCCCGGCGGGCTGGCGGCAGCGCGGGAGGCCGGGCGCCACATGGGGGCTGCGAGAGGTCAGGCGGCGTAGGAGGACGCGTCCGGCGTCGCCTGGACGTGTTCGGCGGCGCGAGGGGAGCAGTGGCTAGGGTTTCGCCCGTGATTTGGAGGGGGGGATGCATATTTATAGGTAGGAGGAGCTAGGAGACTCCAAATGGAGTGTAGTTTTCGCCCACACGATCGTGATCCGACGACGGAGAGCATGGAAGTGACTTAGATGGGTTATTGGGCTGTTTTGAAGGGGTGTTGGGCAGCAACCCAAAAGAGGCCTTTGCAGTTATGCGGTTAACCGTTGGAGTATCAAACGAGCTCCAAATGACACAAAACTTGACAGGCGGTCTACCAGTGGTGTACCAAGGCCACTTGGCAAGCCTCGGTCCATTCCGAGAATGTTTAACACCCGCACATGAAAAGAGACAAGAGGGGTGTGCCGGTGCATGTGGGAGTGTCGGATTGCAAAACGGACAACAAGGAAAACGCTCAGATGCATGAGATGAACACGTATGCAAATGAGATGCACATGATGACATGATATGAGATGCATGACATGAACAAAATTCAAAACGAAAGACAAAAACACAACCACGGAAGGAATATCATAACACATAGCCGAAAATGGCACGAGTTGGAGTTACAAAGATGGAAAGTTACATCTGGGGTGTTACATGTTTTGACTGGATAGAATCGTTTCAATCGTGGCAAGAATCATGATGAACACAATGTGCTAGGAATCGGATGGGGATAGCACTGTGATCGAGTCCATACCCTTGTTTGGTGATGAACTCGCTACGGAGGCAACGGCGGGGTTGAATTCCGTTGGGGGCGGCGGAGACCGGCGGCTGGAGGCAGCTGGCGACGAGGAGGATGATCCGGAGAACCTGGAGGCAGAGCGAGCTATGCGCGGGCGAAGGGGTTTGGAGAAAGTTTCCAAAATTTTGCCCGTGAGTATATATAGCCCGACCCTGTCGGTGTGACCGAGTGGAACAACTCGGTGGCACCGAGATGCATAACTGTTGACAGTTACAGCAACTCGGTGTGACCGAAATGTTCAAATCGGTTGCACCGAGATGAAAACCCTAGATCAACTTAGTGATCTCGGTATGACCGGAATGGAAGAATTGGTTAGACCAAAATGCACAAAGAAGTTTTCGAAGTTTAAGTCTATGACGAATCGGGGACTCTGAGTGCTCCTCACACAGAGTGGTTCGAATCTGACTTGATCAAATTTTGTGATGTAGCATGAATAGAGTTTGAGACAAGAAAAGCATAGATAGCTAGAGAAGGTTCTTAGGCATTCTTGTTCATCCACTTGGCAAAAGAAAAAGAAGCCAATCAATCAAAGCAACAAGTGGATGTCCTCGAATGAGTTAAATATGCAACCAACATGCTCACACAATAAAATGACAAATGAAATATGTGGCAAAGCATGCACAACCAATTCTAGCATCTATCAAACAATTGGCGATGACTAGGTCATCTATATATGAGTATATTGACTTAGGAGTCAAATGAGAACATTTATCATAGGTCATACTCATCGTTTAAGCTCAAGTGGGGTTACCACTTTTACATAATGCATTGATGTGTTCACACCATTAGAGTTGCTTTGACTCAATTCTTAGAGTTAGGCTCCCCCTAGATGTGAGATCCCCCTTTAGAGGGATGAACTAACCTTGGGTTTTGTCGATGATGAATTCATGTAGGTGTTGAAGATGTGGATGATCAATGTTGATGAAGATCATTTGGAGCTATCCTTTGGAGTGAGTTGCACTTTCAATACCTACACGGGTTAGTCCCACAAGGAACAAACAAGTATATCCACAGAGATAGAGTGATGCACACACAAGATGATGTCCATGAAAGCATTAGGTTACCTTGTCCCTTGTCTTACCAACATGAGGGTTTGTGACTCCTTGAACTAGTGCAAGATGTGGAAGTTGATTGCACTTGTTGTTGCCAAAAAGATATGAGTGAAGTATGTTGGCGGAGTCACCCACAAGAACTCTCTACTTCTTCTTCTTCGGGATCCACATCATCTTGATGGGAATCCTTGGAGTTGTAGTCGTGCTTGATGAACTAGAACTTGACATAGTCTTGGGAACCCACTTGACCAAGGCTTTGGGAGCTTCTTCAAATGCATCAATCTCCTCTTGAAGCTTGTTCTTGTCTTTTTGCTTGTGGTCTTGTGGTGGAAGATCATCTTGAGCTTGTGTCCCCTTGAAGGAGGTAGGATCATACTTCTCTTGTTGAGGAACAAACTTCTTCATGGGGTATTGATCTTCTTCCCACTCAACTCCATTGGCATTAAACTTTCGTTCAAAACCAACACCTTGGTTCTTCCGGTGCCTTCCTTGCTTGCGTACAATTTCCTCGAATTGCTTACTCCCGGCAAGGCTCTTGTAAACACCTTTCTCTATAATTCCCTTCAATAAGCTATTTTCTTGCTCAAGTGTAACTTGGCTAAGAGAATCATTAGTGGAATCAAGAGAACTACTAGAAGCAACAATATTGGATTTAGCATGATTATTGTTACTACTAGAGGAAGAATCCTTCTTGTTTTTGTTAATGGACTTGACTTGAGGCATGTAAGTAGATAAGAGTAAACACTTGGCAATGTAAGAAGAACTTTTCTTGCGAAGATTATCATTGATTGCCATTAAGAACTCATGCTCTTGTTCAAGGTTGAGCTTTTCAAAGCGTAATTTCTCATGAGTCCTTAAAACTTCTCGATGATCTTCTAAGATAGTTTCATGAGCTAACTTAAGAGTGTTTAGCTCTTTAGTTAGGAGCTCAATTTTCTCCTTATCATCGTCATTCATTTTATCTTGATTTGCATGATTAATTGACGTTTCATCATAGTATTCATCACTAGAGTTGTCAATAAGTAATTGATCATCACCTAACAAGTCATCTTCATCACTACTGAAATCAACATACTTGAGGTGTGTTACCTTAGGGCCTTTAGCCATGAAGCATCTTCCAAGTCCTTCATTTGGTGAATAAAATATGTCGTAGGAGTTGGTTGACACAAGTTCTAGACCGGCAACACCTTCATCTTGAGTATGTTCGGAGTCGGAGTGATAGCTTCTCTCGGAGTGATGTTCACAGTCAGAACCGGATACCCATTCACCAACATGAGCTTGATGTCTTCATTTTGTGTAGCTCTTTGATGACTTGTCCTTCCTTTCCGAATCATTGCTTCTCCGGGATGTTCTTCGTTCATAACGATCATCTCTACTCCCTCTCTCTCTTGGTGGTGATTCTTCTCTTCTACTTCTTCTCTTGGGAGAATCTTCTCTTCTTTTGTAGGGTGTCATACACTCATTGGAATAGTGTCCGGGTCTCCCACAATTGTAGCAATTGCGCTCTCGACTGGAAGATCTTTTGTCATTGTAGGACCTTGACTTGGAGCTTCTCTCTTTGCTTCTACTCTTGTAGAATTTGTTGAAGTTCTTCACCATTAAGCTCAATTCTTCATTGAAGGTTTGTTTCTCACTTGATGATGTAGGGGCTTCACATGAGGCTTTGTAAGCACCACTTGACTTGTTGTGAAGTTCCTCCTTATCCTTGAGTGACATCTCATGAGCAACAATTCTTCCAATGACCTCTGTTGGCTTGAGATTCTTGTAATTTGGCATCATTTGGAACAATGTGCACATGGTATCATATTTTCCATCCAATGCTCTTAGAATCTTCTTGATGATGAATTTGTCGGTCATCTCTTCACTTCCTAAGCCCGCAATCTCATTTGTGATAAGAGCAAGCCTAGAGTACATTTCAGCGACACCTTCACCATCCTTCATTTTGAACTTGTCAAGTTGACTTTGGAGCACATCCAACTTGGATTCCTTGACGGAGTCGGTACCTTCATGCATATCAATCAAGGTATCCCAAATTTCATTTGCATTCTCTAGATGGCTGATTTTGTTGAATTATTCGGGGCACAATCCGTTGAAGAGGATATCACAAGCTTGAGCGTTGTATTGCAGCATCTTCAACTCTTCCGCGCTAGCTTCACGGTTTGGTTCCCTCCCATCAAAGAATTCACCTTGCAAACCAATAGACACAATAGCCCAAATGGCGGGGTTATGTCCAAGAATATGCCTTTTCATCTAATGCTTCCAACTAGCAAAATTAGTACCATCAAAGTAAGGACCCCTACGGTGATAGTTTCCCTCGCTAGACGCCATACTCTCCTAGGTTGTGAAACCAAGGCTATGACCACCTAAAGCTATGGAAATCAAAGCAAATGGAGACCAAAGCTCTGATACCACTTGTAGGATCGGAAGTATGTCTAGAGGGGGGTGAGTAGACTACTTAACCAATTAAAAACTTAACCTTTTCCCAATTTTAGTCTTTGGCAGATTTTAGCTATCTTAGCACAAGTCAAGCAATCTTCACACAATTCTGGCAAGCATGCAAAGAGTATATGAGCAGCGGAAAGTAAAGCATGCAACTTGCAAGAATATAAAGGGAAAGGTTTGGAGAATTCAAACGCAATTGGAGACACGGATGTTTTTGTCGTGGTTCCGATAGGTGATGCTATCGTACATCCACGTTGATGGAGACTACAACCCACGAAGGGTAACGGTTGCGCGAGTCCACAGAGGGCTCCACCCACGAAGGGTCCACGAAGAAGCAACCTTGTCTATCCCACCATGTTCGTCGCCCATGAAGGACTTGCCTCACTAGCGGTAGATCTTCACGAAGTAGGCGATCTCCTTGCCCTTACAAACTCCTTGGTTCAACTCCACAATCTTGTCAGAGGCTCCCAAGTGACACCTAGCCAATCTAGGAGACACCACTCTCCAAGAAGTAACAAATGGTGTGTTGATGATGAACTCCTTGCTCTTGTGCTTCAAATGATAGTCTCCCCAACACTCAACTCTCTCTCACAGGATTTGGATTTGGTGGAAAGAAGATTTGAGTGGAAAGCAACTTGGGGAAGGCTAGAGATCAAGATTCATATGGTAGGAATGGAATATCTTGGCCTCAACACATGAGTAGGTGGTTCTCTCTCAGAAACGGCAAGTTGGAAGTGTAGGCTTGTTCTGATGGCTCTCTCCACGAATGAAGAGGAGGTGGAGGGGTATATATAGCCTCCACACAAAATCTAACCGTTACACACAATTTACCAATCTCGGTGGGACCGAATCAACAAACTCGGTCAGACCGATTTAGTAAACCTAATGACCGTTAGGATTTTCGGTGGGACCGACATGCAACTCGGTAGGACCGATATGGTTAGGGTTAGCGCATAACGTGATCTCGGTGAGACCGATTACACAAACTCGGTGAGACCGATTTTGGTAATAAGCTAACCAGAGAGTTGGTCAGGTAAACTCGGTGGGACCGGTTCGCTCTTTTCGGTGAGACCGAAATGTTACGAAAAGGAAACAGGGAGTTTACATTGCAATCTCGGTGGGATCGATCGCTTATCTCGGTGGTACCGAAACGTTACGAAGGGAAACAGAGAGATTACAATCCCATCTCGGTGAGACCGAGATCCCTATCGGTGAAACCTATTTGCCTATGGTCTATGGCAGTGGCTATGACATCTGAACTCGGTGGCGCCGGATATAAAGAATCGGTGGGGCCGAGTTTGACTTTTGGTTTAGGTCATGTGTGGATATGGGAAAGTAGTTGAGGGTTTTTGGAGCATATCACTAAGCACTATGGATCAAGAAACTCATTAAACAACACCTCATCCCTCATTGATAGTATTGGCTTTTCCTATAGACTCAATGTGATCTTGGATCACTAAAATGTAAAATGTAGAGTCTTGAGCTTTTGAGCTTGAGCCAATCCTTTTATCCTTAGTATTTTAAGGGATCCACTTTCCTCATCCATGACATGCCATTAATTGAGCTTTCCTGAAATATTTGTCCTGGAATAGTATTAGCTCAATGAGCTATATGTTGTTAGGAATTACCAAAACCACCTAGGGATAGTTGCACTTTCATTGGGCCTGCAAGTGCACAGGTTTGTAGGACAGTAGAAAATTTCCCTCAAGTGGATGACCTAAGGTTTATAAATCCGTAGGAGGCGTAGGATGAAGATGGTCTCTCTCAAACAACCCTGCAACCAAATAACAAAGAGTCTCTTGTGTCCCCAACACACCCAATACAATGGTAAATTGTATAGGTGCACTAGTTCGGCGAAGAGATGGTGATACAAGTGCAATATGGATGGTAGATAAAGGTATTTGTAATCTGAAATTATAAAAACAGCAAGGTAGCAAGCGATAAAAGTGAGCTTAAACGGTATTGCAATGGTAGGAAACAAGGCCTAAGGTTCATACTTTCACTAGTGCAAGTTCTCTCAACAATAATAACATAGATAGATCATATAACAATCCCTCAACATGCAACAAAGAGTCACTCCAAAGCCACTAATAGTAGAGAACGAACGAAGAGATTATGGTAGGGTACAAAACCACCTCAAACTTATTCTTTCGGATCAATCTATTCAAGAGTTCGTACTAGAATAACACCTTAAGACACAAATAAACCAAAACCCCAATGTCACCTAGATACTCCATTGTCACCTCAAGTTTCCGTGGGCATGATTATACGATATGCATCACACACTCAGATTCATCTATTCAACCAACACAAAGTACTTCAAAGAGTGCCCCAAAGTTTCTACCGGAGAGTCAAGACAAGAACGTGTGCCAACCCCTATGCATAGGTTCATGGGAGGAACCCGCAAGTTAGTCACCAAAACATACATCAAGTGGCACATGATATCCCATTGTCACCACAGATAATCACGGCAAGACATACATCAAGTGTTCTCAAATCTTTAAAGACTCAATCCGATAATATAACTTCAAACTCAATTCATCACAAGAGAGTAGAGGGGGAGAAACATCATAAGATCCAACTACAATAACAAAGCTCGGGATACATCAAGACCGTGCCATAGAGGGAACACGAGAGAGAGAGAGAGATCAAACACATAGCTACTGGTACATACCCTCAGCCTCAAGGGTGAACTACTCCCTCCTCGTCATGGATAGCGCCGGGATGATGAAGATGGCCACCGGTGAAGGATCCCCCCTCCGGCAGGGTGCCGGGAAGGGCTCCCGAGAGCTTTCTGGTGGCTACAGAGGCTTGCGGCGGCGGAACTCCCGATCTATCTTGATATTCGATGTTTTTAGGGTACGTAGGCTTATATAGGCGAAAGAAGTTGGTCGGGGGAGCCTCGAGGGGCCCACGAGAGGGTAGGGTGCGCCCCCCTATCTCGTGGCCTCCTTGAGGATCTTCTGACGTGCACTCCAAGTTCCTGGGATTGGTTCCGTTCCAAAAATAACTTTGCCGAAGGTTTCATTCCGTTTGGACTCTGTGTCATATTCCTTTTCTTCGAAATACTGAAACAGGCAATAAAATAGCAATATGGGCTGGGCCTCTGGTTAATAGGTTAGTCCCAAAAGTAATATAAAAGTGTATAATAAAGCCCATAATCATTCAAAACAAATAATAAATTAGCATGAATGCTTCATAAATTATAGATACGTTGGAGACGTATCAGCATCCCCAAGCTTAATTCCTGCCCGTCCTCGAGTAGGTAAATGATAAAAGAAAGAATTTATGAAGTGTGAATGCTAGAGGTGCACAAGTTTGATCAATGATAATTTCAATCACCTTTACTAGCATCAATATATGTCATAATAGTAGTTCATCTCATAAAACTATTCATAATCAAGTAACAAGCTATTCACATGTTAAAGCATAGACCATAAACTTTCTTGAAAACTAGCAAACTTTAGTCATCAAACAATTGCAATTCATCCTATTTTCAGGAAGGGTCTATGTCAGAGCTTTGATTTAGCAAACTTCACATACTCAACTATCATATAGTCTTCTACAATTGCTAACACTCACGCAATACTTGTGGCTATGAAGTTTTAATCAGACACAGAGAAAGATAGGGGCTTAAAATGTTGCCTCCAAACATATTCACCTTTGGGTGATGTCAACAATAATAGTTCATGCTAACGTACATCCAATTGGATATATATATATATCAGGATCACCCCAACACAAAGTGCTTGCCAAAGTATAAAATAAAAAAGGAAAGGTGAAGATCACCTTGAATCTTGCATAAAGTAAAAGACATAAAGTAAAAGATAGGCCCTTTGCAGAGGGAAGCAGGGATTTGCAGAGGTGCCAGAGCTCGATTTTAAAATAGAGATAAATAATTTTGAGAGGCATGATCTCATTGTCAACATAACAACCAAGATTTCCCAATATCTTCCATACTACATACATTATAGGCGGTTCCCAAACAGAATGGTAAAATTTTTACTCCCCCTCCACCAACAATCATCAATCCATGGCTTGCCCGAAACAACGGGTGCCTCCAACTAACATCAAACCTGGGGGAGTTTTGTTTGTAATTATTTTGATTTGATTTTGATCTTTTTGATCATGGGACTGGGCATCCCGGTTACCGCCACTTTCTCATGAATGAGGAGCGGAGTCCACTCCTTCTGAGAATAACCCACCTAGCATGGAAGACACTGACAGCCCCTAGTTGCTACATGGGCAATTCAGGCATACAAAACAGATTATAATTTGAAGGTTTAGAGTTTGGCACATGCAAATTTACTTAGAACGGCAGGTAAATACCGCATATGGGTAGGTATGGTGGACACTCATGGCAAAAACTGGGTTTAAGGATATTGGATGCACAAGCAGTATTCCCGCTTAGTACAGATATTTAGGCTAGCAAGGGGAGAAAGGGAAACTCAACATGTTTGAATGATCCATGACAACATACTTTAACTGAGATGTAAGAAAACATAACCCATTACGTTGTCTTCCTTGTCCAACATCAACTCTTTAGCATGTCATACTTAATGAGTGCTCACAATTATAAAAGATTTCTATGATAATATATTTATATGTGAAATCTCTCTTCCTTCAATATTCTTTCATGAATTGTTCAAATGACCAATA
The DNA here is from genome assembly GCF_002162155.2 of Triticum dicoccoides. Taxonomy (NCBI): domain Eukaryota; kingdom Viridiplantae; phylum Streptophyta; class Magnoliopsida; order Poales; family Poaceae; genus Triticum; species Triticum dicoccoides. The sequence continues at coordinate 147,317,850 of NC_041393.1, forward strand.
CAATGCTTGCTAACCGTCAATAAATTTACAACATCTAGTTCTTAGATGTGAAGTCATTACTCCCCATGGTATAAGCAAATGAAACATATATAATTTCAGATTTATGACATTCAACTCATTCAACCATTTACTCATAGGATATAAGTTAAGCACACGAGTAAATGACAAACTACTCCAAAAAGATATAAGTGAAGATCGACGAGTAGTTAAATTATTATGCAACTATGCGAAGACTCTCTCTCATTTAAGAATTTCAGATCTTGGTATTGTATTCATACAGCAAGCAAAGCAAAACAAAATGACATTGCAAGGATAGCACAACTCATGTGAAGAAGCAAAAACTTAGGTTCAACCGATACTAACCGATAATTGTTGAAGAAGAAAGGTGGGATGCCTACTGGGGCATCCCCAAGCTTAGATGCTTGAGACAACTTGAAATATTATCTTGGGGTGCCTTGGGAATCCCCAAGATTGAGCTTTTGTGTCTCCTTAATTCCTTTTATATCATGGTTTCTCTTTTTATCAAAAGCTTCATCCACACCAAACTCAACAAGAACTCGTGAGATAGGTTAGTATAAACCAATCCAAAACCTTATCATTTTCTACTATCACAAATTAATAACATTATTATTCAGCATTTCATACTAAATGTCTCTGCATATTTAATACTCCTATCCTCAAATATAATCATTAAACAACCAAGCATATGCAAACAATGCAAACATAACAGCAATCTGCCAAAACAGTGTAGTCTATAAAGAATGCAAGATTCATCATACTTACCTAACTCCAAAAATTATAAGAAAATTACTATGATGTAAAAGATTTATGAGAGCTCATTATGCAAAACTATTCAACATTATAACACTCTCTAACTTTTCTGGGGAAGTTTTGCAATAGCGGTAAACTTTCTGTTTTCAAACAGCAACATGTATACTAGCAAAATAAGCATGGTAAAGGCTATCCTTGACATTTTTATTGAAAATAAAGATGCAAAACTTTATTCTAAATAACAGCAAGCAAATACTAACAAAATAAATTGACGCTCCAAGCAAAACACATATCATGTGGCGAATAAAAATATAGCTCCAAGTAAAGTTACCGATGAATGAAGACGAAAGAGGGGATGCCTTCCGGGCCATCCCCAAGATTAGTTGCTTGGTTGTCCTTGAACATTACCTTGGGGTGCCTTGGGCATCCCCAATATTAGGCTCCTGCCACTCCTTATTCCATAGTCCATCGAATCCTTACCCAAAACTTGAAAACTTCAACCACAGAAAACTCAACACAAAACTCGTAAGCTCCGTTAGTATAAGAAAATAAATCACCACTTAGGTACTGTAATGAACTCACTCTAAATTCATATTGGTGTAATATCTACTGTATTCTAACTTTTCTATGGTTCATACCCTTACATACTAGCCATAGATTCATCAAAATAAGCAAACAACACAATGAAAACAGAATCTGTCAAAAACAGAACAATCCGTAGTAATATGTATCAAACGTATACTTCTGGAACCCCAAAAATTATGAAATAAATTGGACTTGAGGAATTTGTCTATTAATCATCTTCAAAAATAATCAACCTAAAAGCGCTCTCCGGTAAAAAATGGCAGCTAATCTCGTGAGCACTAAAGTTTCTGTTTTTTACAGCAAGATCATTAAGACTTCACCCAAGTCTTCCCAAAGGCTTTACTTGGCACTTTATTGAAGCAAAAGCTAGAAACATGATTACTACAGTAGCATAATCATGTGAACACACAAAAACAGTAAGGATAAATATTGGGTTGTCTCCCAACAAGCGTTTTCTTTAATGCCTTTTTAGCTAGGCATGATGATGGCAATGATGCTCACATAAAGGATAAGAATTGAAACATAACGGGAGCATCATGAAGAATATGACTAGCACATTTAAGTATAACCCACTTCCTATGCATATGGATTCTGTGAGCAAACAACTTATGGGAACAATAATCAACTAGCATAGGAAGGAAAAACAAGCACAACTTCAAGATTTTAAGCACATAGAGAGGAAACTTGGCATTATTGCAATTCCTACAAGCATATGTTCCTCTCTCATAATAATTTTCAGTAGAATCATGAATGAATTCAACAATATAACCAGAACCTAAAGCATTCTTTTCATGATCTACAGGCATGGAAAATTTAATACTCTCCACATAAGCAAAATTCTTCTCATTCGGATGGTGGGAGTATCATAAGAGACTTGAACACTAAAAAATGTTTCCACATTAAAAGAGTAATGTTCAAAAAAGGTAATTATAATCATGACAAGTTTTATAAATATAATCATCACTACTTTTTACATCATAAGTTTCATCACAATAATCATCATAAGTAGCAACTTCATTCTCATCATAATCGATTGAAACCTCTCCCAAGTTAGTGGAATCACTAAATAAATTTGACACTCTTCCAAATCCACTTTCATATTTATCACAATAAGATTCAACATCCTCCAAAATAGTGGGATTACTACATCCTAAAGTTGACACTCTTCCAAACCCACTTTCATTAATATAATCATCATAAAGAGGCATGCTATCATCATAACAACTTTGCATATCAAAACTTGGGATGCTAAAAATATCATCTTCATTAAACATAGCATCCCCAAGCTTGGGACAAATATTAATTTCAGCAAATATGTTCTCAAATATTTCATCCTCGTCAAACATAGCTTCCCCAAGCTTGGGCCTTTTCATATCATAATCATTCTCATCATTAATAGTATGGATAGCACCAATAGTATAGCAATTATCATCATCACAATGAGTAGTAGGAGCAACATCATTTGGGAGGGATACATTTTTACCTTTGCTGCCCCTTCTCTTCCTTTTCTTCTTCACATTATGTGTGGGTTCAACTTTCTTTATTGATGGGATTGGTTGAATAGAAAGCTCCTCCTAGTTACCTGATTCATCATAAGAAATAATAGGAGGAGATTGGAAAGTCTCTTCCCTTTGATTAGTATTATCATCATCTTATATTTGCTTTCTTTTCTTTATGTAATTGGCAATATCAGGATTTTCAATGCAATTCACCGCACAATACAAATAAATCTTCTCTAGATCAAAATCAAGAACTTTCTTAAGGGCAATACCTGGAAGATCCTTAGTTAAACGTTTCATTTCTTCATAACCGAAAAGCAAACTAAGTTCATTATAATGTGCAAGGGAAATAAAAACATCACAATTTGTGGACACGATTCGATCATGAAATAATCTGCATAGTGGATGTAGATGACCACATTCATTGCATAGTTCACAAGTACGGCAAAGGAATTGTAAATTTTCAGCACTCCTATTTAACTTTTCTTGCAACAATTTAGTTTCGAAATGCTTATGCCTCTTGCAATATATGTCTTCACTATTCGGTGTGTTCACGCAAACATGCACTCCACAAAAGTTGACATGCTCATAAGAGACATTTTCATCATGACTAGTGCAATCATCATTAGTACTATGGATATTCAAAGAGTTCATACTAACAACATTGCAATCATGCTCATCATTCAAAGATTTGGTGACAAATATTTTATAGATTTCTTCTTCTAGCACTTGAGCACAATTTTCCTAACCATCATACTCACGAAAGATATTAAAAAGACGAAGCGTATGAGACAAACTAAATTCCATTTTTTTTGTAGTTTTCTTTTATAAAATAAACTAGTGATAAAACAAGAAACTAAAAGACTCGATTGCAAGATCTCAAGATATACCTTCAAGCACTCACCTCCCCGGAAACGGCGCCAGAAAAGAGCTTGATGTCTACTACACAACCTTCTTCTTGTAGACGTTGTTGGGCCTGCAAGTGCACAGGTTTGTAGGACAGTAGCAAATTTCCCTCAAGTGGATGACCTAAGGTTTATCAATCCATAGGAGGCGTAGGATGAAGATGGTCTCTCTCAAACAACCCTGCAACCAAATAACAAAGAGTCTCTTGTGTCCCCAACACACCCAATACAATGGTAAATTGTATAGGAGCACTAGTTCGGCGAAGAGATGGTGATACAAGTGCAATATGGATGGTAGATAAAGGTATTTGTAATCTGAAACTATAAAAACAACAAGGTAGCAAGCGATAAAAGTGAGCGTAAACGGTATTGCAATGGTAGGAAACAAGGCCTAAGGTTCATAATTTCGCTAGTGCAAGTTCTCTCAACAATAATAACATAGATAGATCATATAACAATCCCTCAACATGCAACAAAGAGTCACTCCAAAGCCACTAATAGCGGAGAACGAACGAAGAGATTATGGTAGGGTACGAAACCACCTCAAAGTTATTCTTTCGGACCAATCTATTCAAGAGTTCGTACTAGAATAACACCTTAAGACACAAATCAACCAAAACCCCAATGTCACCTAGATACTCCATTGTCACCTCAAGTATCCATGGGCATGATTATACAGTATGCATCACACAATCTCAGATTCATCTATTCAACCAACACAAAGTACTTCAAAGAGTGCCCCAAAGTTCCTACCGGAGAGTCAAGGCAAGAACGTGTGCCAACCCCTATGCATAGGTTCATGGGCGGAACCCGCAAGTTGGTCATCAAAACATACATCAAGTGGAACATGATATCCCATTGTCACCACAGATAATCACGACAAGACATACATCAAGTGTTCTCAAATCATTAAAGACTCAATCCGATAATATAACTTCAAGAGGAAAACTCAATTCATCACAAGAGAGTAGAGGGGGAGAAACATCATAAGATCCAACTACAATAGCAAAGCTCGGGATACATCAAGATCGTGCCATAGAGGGAACACGAGAGAGAACACGAGAGAGAGAGATCAAACACATAGCTACTGGTACATACCCTCAGCCTCGAGGGTGAACTACTCCCTCCTCATCATGGATAGCACCGGGATGATGACGATGGCCACCGGTGAAGGATCCCCCCTCCGGCAGGGTGCCGAGAAGGGCTCCCGAGAGGTTTCTGGTGGCTAGAGAGGCTTGCGGCGGCGGAACTCCCGATCTATCTTGATATTCAATGTTTTAAGGTTACGTAGGCTTATATAAGCGGAAGACGTTGGTCGGGGGAGCCTCGAGGGGCCCACGAGAGGGTAGGGTGCGCCCCCCTATCTCGTGGCCTCCTCGAGGATCTTCTGATGTGCACTCCAAGTTCCTGGGATTGGTTCTGTTCCAAAAATAACTTTGCCGAAGGTTTCATTCCGTTTCGACTCCGTTTGATATTCCTTTTCTTCGAAATACTGAAATAGGAAATACAACAACAATATGGGCTGGGCCTCCGGTTAATAGGCTAGTCCCAAAAGTAATATAAAATTGTATTATAAAGCCCATAATCACTCAAAACGGATAATAAATTAGCATGAATGCTTCATAAATTATAGATACGTTGGAGACGTATCAATGCCCAGTTGGCCGTTGTCGCAGCGGCGTTCGCGACTCACTCGTTTGAGTTGAACCGGCCGGTGGTGGCCTGGCCGTGGCGAGGGTGCCATAGCTGGACGTCGGGGTGTTATGAGGCGTATATGTCCACGGAAGGAAACTATGGCAATTTTGCAAAAAGATACCCACACCCCTCTCCACATTTGCAAATAAGGCCTTCCCTCGTTCACCCTTTTCTCCCATTAGATAAACTACTCATAGAAATGCATCTTGATGTTCCGTGCAACGCACGGGCATCTTGCCCGTAAGAAACAAATCTTGAGTTTGGCACAAGTTTGTGCTGCGGTAGCACCACAAGGTCTGCCGCAGGAGTTACATTTCCCTCTCGGGGCCCACGGGACTAAGCTTAAGTGGACCGATAGGTGGATGCTCCACATTTCATGCTCCCAAAGGCAGAGGGGCGGTGGGACCGAGAGGGGTGAGCCGCAAGTCGAGGGACATGTGGTGTCATGGGTTCAAGCGGCGTCATGGGAATCACATGTGGCTATGGTAGAAACTTGATGCTCGCTGCATTTCAGCTGGCCCACATGTCATGCACACAAAGGCAGAGGGGCGGTGCGGCCGAGAGGGGTGAGGCGCATGTCGGGGGACGTGGTGCCGTGGGTTGGAGCGGCATCGTGGGAATCGTGAGTGGAAGTGTATGAAACGTGATGGTCGTCGTAGTTCAACTTCCATGGACAAGCTGTCATGTCTACTGACACATGCATTGCATACAAATCACTGGAAGGAGTACTAGAGAAAGCTAGGTGGATAAATAGTTCCTTATAGTCAAGTGGACCTACGCTGCTACTTGTTCCAAAGACATGCACACCATCGAAATAGTTCATCTATATCAATATACACAGAGAGGAAATATTTTTTACAAGAGAGGAAATTGTTCATCCATCCATAATGCCCTACTGCTGGTGCAGCTTCTTCTTCTTCTTCTTCTTCTCATTTTCTGTGGGAGACGCATTCGCAACAAGCTCTTTGGACCTTGAAGCTATTTGGAAACTCACACAGGCATCGAGGGCAGCATATTTTATCCGCTCATACGTCAAGGGATAATTCTCCCATCCAGATGACCTTAATGCCAGCGACTCATCACCCTTCTGAAGATTTGTACCGAGCACAAAATTTTCTACGTCGAATAGGGATGGTGTCTGTTTATCACAATCTTATACAGGAATTTTGATTCTGGTTTGTAGGTCAGCGATGCTTTTCAAATCAAGGTTGTATGGCGACAACTTCTGTTTGTCCCCTTCGATGGCTGCCCCACAGAAGTATATATCCTCCCAAGATAATAAACCATGGAGCTCACCTGGTATGGAGGCTGCTTGTATGATGTGGTACACCAAAACATCATCTTCGAGGCACAGCTGAAGGATGGCGGTGCATTGGATCTTCCCAGTGGCACGCTTCGTGTACTCTACATCGAGACCAATGACCTTCATCTCTACCTTTTGGAGGGAGTTGGATACATTATTGATCCACTTCTGAACAACCCTTGGGTGGTCGGTGACGGTGGCAACTATGCTCAACGAGCCTTCAACGAGGACATGTTGGCTGCTAAAAACCTGCATCGGGATCTCTTTCTCCATTTGGCACCGCTAGACTGGAGGGCTATGGTTTGGAGAATTAGGATTAGATGGCCAGTCCAATTGAAGAAGATGATTATTTAAAGGGGCTTCAGAATTACTCCAGGAGTATGTGAAGAGATTAAAACAAAGTGAACGTAGTGGGGTTTGGATGCAATTGAAGATGAAGGAGAGGTGAAGAAGCCAAGGAAAATCGGTTCCCGATGGAGAAGTAAATGGGAGAAGTGGCATGCAGGCAGTTGATTAGATGGCTAGGTAGACTAAACGAAAAGGCTATGCAGGTAGACTAAGGAGTGGTACATGTCCTGTACGTGCCCATCCTTCTAGCACTACATGTGCCACTTGCCAGTTGAGGTCACTCTTTCGAATCACAGTGGCGAGACATTTTATGATACCTTTATTTCTTCACCCCTACTGACAGGTGGGACCTATGCAAACAGATATAAAAAATGTGTCGTAGCTAGTTCGGATGGATATTGGCGCGTGCGTGGGAGACACAACGATGATAATTTGTTTGATGCCAATGTTTGGCATTGCTAATACTTGGCAAGCCAACAATTGGCAATATCAAACGTTGCCAAAAATTGGCAACTTCTTGTGAGGTTGGCAAGTAAACATGGTAACCAAGCAAGCACTAGCCAATATTTGGCATTTGCCAAATGTTGGCATGCCAATTTTTGGCATCAAACCAATCATGCTCAATATTCTCTGGTTAAGGAATATGCGGTTATTGATGTCTACTACACAACCTTCTTCTTGTAGACGTTGTTGGGCCTGCAAATGCACAGGTTTGTAGGACAGTAGCAAATTTCCCTCAAGTGGATGACCTAAGGTTTATCAATCCATAGGAGGCGTAGGATGAAGATGGTCTCTCTCAAACAACCCTGCAACCAAATAACAAAGAGTCTCTTGTGTCCCCAACACACCCAATACAATGGTAAATTGTATAAGTGCACTAGTTCGGCGAAGAGATGAATATACAAGTGCAAAATAGATAGAGGATATGGGTTTTTGTAATCTGAAATAATAAAAACAGCAAGGTAACGAGCGGAAAAAGTGAGCGTAAACGGTATTGCAATGGTAGGAAACAAGGCCTAGGGTTCTTACTTTCACTAGTGCATGTTATCTCAACAATAATAACATAGATAGATCATATAACAAGCCCTCAACATGCAACAAAGAGTCACTCCAAAGACACTAATAGCGGAGAACAAACGTAGAGATTATGGTAGGGTACGAAACCACCTCAAAGTTATCCTTTTTGTTCTAACTATTCAAGAGTTCGTAGTAAAATAACATAAAGCTATTCTTTCCGCTCAATCCATCATAGAGTTCATACTAGAATAACACCTTAAGACATAAATCAACCAAAACCCTAATGTCACCTAGATACTCCATTGTCACCTCAAGTATCCGTGGGCATGATTATACGATATGCGTCACACAATCTCAGATTCATCCAACCAACATAAAAGTACTTCAAAGAGTGCCCCAAAGCTACTACCGGAGAGTCAAGAACGTGTGCCAACCCCTATGCATAAGTTCATGGGTGGAACCCGCAAGTTGGTTACCAAAACATACATCAAGTGGCACATGATATCCCATTGTCACCACAGATAATCACGGTAAGACATACGTCAAGTGTTCTCATAAAGACTCAATCCGATAAGATAACTTCAAAGGGGAAACTCAATTCATCATAGAGTGTAGAGGGGGAGAAACATCATAAGATCCAACTACAATAGAAAAGCTCGGGATACATCAAGATCGTGCCATAGAGGGAACACGAGAGAGAACACGAGAGAGAGAGAGAGAGATATCAAACACATAGCTACTGGTACATACCCTCAGCCCCGAGGGTGAACTACTCCCTCCTCGTCATGGATAGCACCGGGATGATGAAGATGGCCTCCGGTGATGGGATCCCCCTCCGGCAGGGTGCCGGAACAGGGTCCCGATTGGTTTTTGGTGGCTACAGAGGCTTGCGGTGGCGGAACTCCCGGTCTATTTTCTGTTCTGGAAGTTTTTGGGTACGTAGGTTTATATGGGTGCAAGGGGTACGTCGGAGGAGCTACGGGGGCCCCACGAGGCAGGGGGCGCGCCAAGGGGGCGCCCCCACCCTCGTGGGCACCTCCCGTATCTCCTGACGTGCACTCCAAGTCCATCGGGTGGCTTTCCTTCCAAAAATAACTTCTCTAGTTGATTTCGTTCCGTTTTGACTCCGTCTGATATTCCTTTTCCTCGAAACACTAAAATAGGCATAAAACAACAAATCTGGGCTGGGCCTCCGGTTAATAGGTTAGTCCCAAAAATAATATAAAAGTGGATAATAAAGCCCAATATTTCCTAAAACTGTAGATAAAGTAGCATGGAGAAATCAAAAATTATAGATACGTTGGAGACATATCAAGCATCCCCAAGCTTAATTCCTGCTCGTCCTCGAGTAGGTAAATGATAAAAAAGAATTTTTGATGCAGGGTGATACTTTGGCATAATTTCAATGTAAATCTTCTTAATTGTGATATGAGTATTCAGATCCGAAAGATTCAAGACAAAAGTTCATATTGACACAAAAATAATAATACTTCAAGCATACTAATCAAAGCAATCATGTCTTCTCAAAATAACATGGCAAAAGAAAGTTCATCCCTACAAAATCATATAGTTAGGTATGCTTCATTTTCGTCACACAAAGATGTTCCCAACTTCTATACCCCCGATGAGAAGCCAAGCAATTGTTTTATACTTAAATAATCTCAAACTTTTTCAACTTTCACGCAATACATGAGCGTGAGCCATGGATATAGCACTATGGGTGGAATAGAATATGATGATGGGGATTGTGTGGAGAAGACAAAAAAGGAGAAAGTCTCACGTTGACGAGGCTAATCAATGGGCTATGGAGATGCCCATCAATTGATGTCAACATGAGGAGTAGGGATTGCCATGCAACGGATGCACTAGAGCTATGAATGCTCAACAAAAAGAAAACTAGTGGGTGTGAATCCAACTTGCTTGCTCATGAAGACCTAGGGCATTTGACGAAGACCATTGTAGGAATATACAAGCCAAGTTCTATAATGAAAAATTCCCATTAGTATAAAAAAGACAACTTATAAGACTCACTACATGAAGAACAAGGTGCAACTTTGAAGCACAATATATGAGACTCAATACATGAAGAACAAGGTGCTACTTTGAAGCACAAGTGTGGAAAAGGAGATAGTAGCATTGCTGAGGGAGTTCCGGATTAGGGGGTGTCCGGATAGCCGAACTATCGTGAACGGCCGGACTCCAAGACTATGAAGATACAAGACTGAAGACTTCGTCCCGTGTCCGGATGGGACTTTCCTTGGCGTGGAAGGCAAGCTTGGCGATATGGATATGTAGATCTCCTACCATTGTAACTGACTTTGTGTAACCCTAGCCCTCTCTGGTGTCTATATAAACCGGATGGCTTTAGTCCATAGGATGAACAGCAATCATACCATAGGCTAGCTTCTAGGGTTTAGCCTCCTTGATCTCATGGTGGATCTACTCTTGTAACACACATCATCAATATTAATCAAGCATGACGTAGGGTTTTACCTCCATCAAGAGGGCCCGAACCTGGGTAAAACATCGTGTCCCTTGTCTCCTGTTACCATCCGCCTAGACGCACAGTTCGGGACCCCCTACCCGAGATCCGCCGGTTTTGACACCGACATTGGTGATTTCATTGAGAGTTCCTCTGTGTCGTCACCGATAGGCTCAATGGCTTCTTCAACCATCATCAATGACACAGTCTAGGGTGAGACCTTTCTCCCCGGACAGATCTTCGTATTCAGCGGCTTTGCACTGCGGGCCAATTCGCTTGGCCGTCTGGAGCAGATCGAAAGCTACGCCCCTGGCTGTCAGGTCAGATTTGGAAGTTTGAACTTCACGGCTGACATCCGCGGGGACTTGATCCTCGATGGATTCGAGCCACAGCCGAGCATGCCGCACTGTCACGGCGAGCATGATTTAGCTCTGCAGCCGGACAGTACCCTGGAGGCCGCACTCGAACCCGCTCTGATCTTCAATTCGGAGCCGGCTGCGCAGGTCGAGGACAGATGGCTAGACACCGTCTCGGGGGCTGCAACCTCTATGGCGATAGAGCTGAACACTGACCTTGTCCCTCATAAAGCTCGTGACTCCGAGGTGCCGGACTCCTCGCCGGACTCCGAACCTCCCGTGCCCCCTCCGACCGAATCCAATTGGGCGCCGATCATGGAGTTCACCGCAGCAGACATCTTTCAACACTCACCTTTTGGCGACATCTTGAGTTCGCTAAAGTATCTCTCGTTATCAGGAGAGCCCTGGCCGGACTGCGGTCAGGACAGTTGGGATGCGGACGACGAAGAAATTCATTGCCCACCCACCACCCACTTGGTAGCCACTGTCGACGATCTAACTGACATGCTAGACTATGACTCCGAAGACATCGACGGTATGGACGACGATGCCGGAGACGACCAAGAACCAAGCAGCCATGCGAACATGATGAACTGGACAAGCAACCCATCCCCGGCGAAGACGATCTCACATCACCAGAGCATACGAACCTTCATAAAAGGCTCGTCGCCACTGCAAGAAGTTTGAAGAAGCAAAAGCGGAAGCTCAAAACAGCGGAGGACGCACTCAGAATGAGATGGAGCAAAGTACTCAACACCGCAGATAAATATGGCGCTAGTCACCAGACAAAAAGCTACCCGAAGTGCAAGCTGGTGCCCGAATTTGACAAGGAGGCCTTAGAGCTCCCGCAGTCAAAAAAGAAAGAAGCCGCCTGGCCGGATAGACGACCATATGACAGGCCAAGAGCAACAAGGGGCGCCGCACACAAGCTGGCACACGATCAGCATAAAGATCCTCGGAAAAAGGATGACCCAGCCAGGTCTATCTATGGGCCAAAAAAGAAGACTCCAGGAAGCAACATAACCCGCCGAGCATTTGAAGACAACGGCACACCCAAATACAGGGGCGCCGCACACCCACTATGTTTCACCGACGAGGTACTGGATCATGGATTTCTAGTGGGATTCAAACCCGTAAACATAGAGGCCTATGACGGAACAACAGACCCCGGAGTCTGGATTGAGCATTATATCCTACACATACATATGGCCAGAGGAGACGATCTCCATGCCATCAAATGCCTACCCCTCAAGCTCAAAGGGCCAGCTCAGCATTGTCTTAAAAGCCTCCCAGAAAATACCATTGGAAGTTGGGAAGTGCTTGAGGATGTGTTTCGAGCAAATTTTTAGGGGACTTATGTCCGGCCTCCGGATGCAGACGATTTAAGTCACATAACTCAACAGCCCGGAGAGTCAGCACGCAAATTCTGGAACAGGTTCCTCACTAAAAAGAACCAAATAGTCGATTGTCCGGATGCTGAAGCCTTAGCAGCCTTCAAACACAAAGTCCGAGACGAATGGCTCGCCAGACACCTCGGCCAGAAAAAACCAAGAACAATGGCCGCACTAACAAGCCTCATGACCCGCTTTTGCGTGGGGGAAGACAGCTGGCTGGCTAGATGTAGCACCAGTGACCCAAGTACATCCGAAGTCAGGGATGGAAATGGGAAATCATGACGCAGAAAAGATCAGCGTCGGAATAAGGAAACTGGCCCAAATAGTACGGCGGTCAACGTCGGATTCAAAAGCTCTCGGCCGAACAACAAAACATTGCCCCTCAAGGACAACAGTGCCGAGCTATCCAACCTAAACACGATTCTGGATAGACTGTGTCAAATACATGGTACCTCCGGGAAGCCTGCAAACCATACCCATAGAGATTGTTGGGTCTTCAAGCAGTCCGGCCGACTTAACGCCGAACACAAGGGGCTTGACACACCAAGTGAAAGTGATGAAACCCAAAAGCAGCACTCCAGAAAATAGAAGACTTTTCCACTAGAAGTCAAAACAGTGAACTCACTTCATGTGATAACACACAGCACGGCACCTGCCATACCAGGACACCGTCCGCAGAATGGGGATAGACCCTACCAAAATTCGCTACATCAGCACTTCCTTCAAAGGAGTAACGCCAGGCCTTTAAGCCAATTATACAGGCTCTGTACCACTAGAGGTTGTGTTCGGTTCATCCGACAACCCCCGTCGTGAAAAGCTCACTCTCCATCGCCCCATTTAACAGTAGCCCTTAAGCACTACTGGGGCGCGAAACTTTCGCCCGCTTTAATGCAATACCACATTACGCGTTTCTTACGCTTAAAAATGCCCGGTCCACGTGGCATAATCTCATTAAAAAAATAACTCCGAGTGTTCCTCGACCATTGAGAATGTGATGTTGCCTTGACAGCCACACACCAATTCGACCTTACAGGTCAAGGCCCGTAAAAATGGGTCATTCAGACCTCGGACACGGTTAGGCGAGTCCGGCGTAAATAAACAAGGGGCTTCCCAGCCGCATACCCCCTTAATAAGGGGTCGTGCGTATAAATGATGAAGAGCCAATAAAGCTCAACTTTCTTCATCTTCAAAATTATACTTTATTTTTATACAACTTTTGCACGATATTTCCCAGAAACTAAGTCCTTCTCTTTTACAGATGAAGCACGTGCGACACCCGTCCAGGATACAGCACAACGGAGACACAAGCGCAGACGTGCAGCAGGGACCCGTTGCAAGGATTCTTTTCAGATTAAGACCCTGCGTAAACCTTTCTTACTGTCTCTTGTTGATACACATCCCCCGGTTTCCTACCATAGCCGAGGAGGAGGCTGGCGTTTTGGCATCGGCCGCGTCAGAAGTTCCCACCTGTACCTGGACACTAGGGGCTTAGGGCATTGTTCTGCCCGGTATCATAAAGACCGAACACCTCAGGGAGTGTTCGGCGTCTCGAGTTAGGCCTTATATGCATCAGCTCCAAATCATGTCTTTGGTCAAATGTTGGGTTTGCCCGGCTCCTGTGTTTTGCTGCCTTACGTTCCGCATCATCGGCTAACGCGGCACCAAGAGAACTACTGCGATTGTGCCCCGGTTCGGCCGGGCGAGCACCTCAGTAGAGAAAGCCGAAAACTGACTGTCATGATATAGCGAGAGACTGGTCAACCACTCGATCGACCATTGGAATGTTTAGAATTCCTCCACTTTGACGAAGGACCGCTTCCTATTCAGGCACATACGCGCCCCGAGTTCGGAGAAGAGCGGTGCCGCCAGGGGCTATATAGTAGCCCCACATTCAAGCTCCTATGGCTAAGTGAAAGTGATAAAGCATTATAGTCTGGTTGCCTAGTTTGCTACGCTATCACCTCCTTAAAAGGAACAAGACGTTGGATTAAGTGTGAAAAAGCGCTTTTCTTTTTGCAAACACCCCTGCACCATGTGCGTGGGGGCTGAAGCCAAAGACTGCCATCTTTCAGATTATACATACATATACGGCCGCACAGGAGATAGTTCAATACTTGAACACACAAGTATAAAAAGATATTGCATTATAAACATGATCTCAGAAATCATACATGTCATTCAAACATAACATCTTTCGAGCACTGCGACTCTACTAAATGAGCGCCCTGCAGGACTTCCTCAAAATAGTGCTCGGTGGGGAATCGGCTTTTGTCCGAACACCGAGATGCAACAGCGGTGGCATCCATCTCCGCCCAGTATGTCTTACCATGGGCAAGAGCCATCCGTGCACCTTCTATGCACGCCGACCGCTTCATCGCCCCAATACGCGGCACCGCCCCAAGGAATTGCTACAACAAGCCAAAATAACTCTTCGGCTTGGGCCTTTCCGGCCACAGATGAGTGACCACATCCGTCATGGCAAGTCCGGACAATCTATTCAGCTCAGCCCACTCAACCAGCCGATCACTCAACGGAAGTGGACGCTCCGGACTATGGAATTGAGACCAGAAAAGCTCTTCATTTCGTGATCCTTCTGGCTTCAGAAGTGCACGACTGCGTCCGCCGCACTCGCTGACAAGTCCAGATAAGGATCCTCCGCACCGTACAATCGGCCCAGCTGAGCACACTTCGAATCCGTGAACTTCCTACGCAGCATAAAGGGCTTTCCAGCCACAATGTCCCCGACCTGACGCAATTCCTCTTTCATAGCCCGCATTGCACTACGGGCATCCTTGGCTTCGGCGTTGGCCTTCTTCAGGTCCTCTTGCTCCGCTCGGCGTTCTCTTTCAAGAACCTCCTGGCGGTCGGTAGCAACTTTTAATTCCGCGGCCATTCCGGCCAACTCCTCCCTGCTTCGGCAGTGAGCAGCCTTCTCGGCTTCTAGCTCTTCTGCTGCCTTAGAGGCAGCCGCCTCGCTTTTTCTGGCTTGCTCCTTGGCCCGAGCAAGTTCTGCTCGAAGGTCTTCCACAGCAGCAGCGCCATCTGCATCAAGCAAACAAATTGTAAGGAATGGGCGTCAGCTCCCTTACTAGGCGACCGCGGAGCAACCACATACCTTATGACTCATCAAGTCGTTTATTGACCAGCGAGATGTCCGCATCCGCAATGTCGAGTTGCCTCTTCAGCTCGGCAAATCCATCAGTCCGGCTGGCCACCGAACATTCCGCCACCAGCATAGGAAAGGTGACAATCTATAACTAAGATTATGATCCTCGGCACGCTGTCGCTTTTGACAGCATACCAAGTCTCAGGGGCTACTATCTATACAGGCGCACTTCATGTGCAAAACTGTCAAAAGGTATGTCATTTTTTGCGTACCTCAAACCCCGTCAGCAAACTTCCGACGGCCTCATACAACCCGCTTTCGGCGGACGAGATCCTCTCAATCACCCTACCCATTAATGTGCGGTGATCTTCTGAGATAGACGCCCTCTTGAGCAAATCCTGCAGCTCCACCGGCCGTACTCCAATGGGTGCCGAACTCTTCGGCCATGCCGGACTCGGGGAGACCCTCCGTGACGACACCTCAGGGTCGCCCGCCCCGCATGACGGGGCGGCAGATGGAGGCGTTTTGCTCTCCATCATCTCCGGACGAAGGTCTCCCGACGATGAGCTGTGCTGAGATGGGCTGAGATCTGAACTACAAGGTGAAAACTTCGGTTACCCTTAGAAATTGAGCAGGGATGTCCACTATTACAAAATCCCCCCTTTTTACTTACGGCTCGCTAGAGGGCTGATTCCTCCGAGGAGATAGTACGGACGGGGCTCTTCCCGGCACAGGACCTTCCGGTATAGACTTCTTTCCCCGCTTAGAGGCCTTGGCCTCCGGGTCTTCGGAAGCGGTCCTCTTCTCCCCCTGGAAGGAGGAACTCTCGATTCCTCCCTTACTAAAAGCCTCCATGGCTGAGGTGGTAGCTCCCCTATGCCCCCCTTCACCCTCCTCCGAAGGTGCAACCTCCAACATTTTGATTAACACGGGATCATGTGTGGTCTCAGGGAGGGGGGCCGGACACCGTATCGGTTTTGCTTGCGCTATCCACTCATGTCCAAGGGATAGCTGGTTAAAAGGCAAACCCATGGTAAATGAATGGACGATGTGTCCGGACACATGGCTACTTACTTGAGTATCCAGGTGATTGCAGCTTAGGCCAGCATCCTCGGTCAATTCTGGATGTGTCTCTTGCGATCCGAAGAACAGTTTGTACATCTCCGCGGGTGTCAAACCCATGAAGTGTTGAAGAGCTCGTGGCCCCTCCAGGTTAAATTCCCACAGGCGGAGGGGGTGATGTTTGCAGGGCAGTAGGCGCCGAATCAACATAACCTGTACCACTACGACCAGATTGATCTCCCTTTCTTGGAGGCCTTGAATCCGGTCCTGTAACAGGGGAACGTCTTTGGACGGCCCCAGTCACGCCCCTTGTTGACCCATGACGTCAGCCGCTGTGGAGGGCCCGAGCGGAAGATGGGCGGCAGCCTCTGCCTGCTGCCCCTGGGAGCGGTGATATAGAACCACTCCTGTTGCCACAAGCCGAGATCCTCCTGAAAAGAGCCCTCGGGCCATGGAGCATCGGCCCTCTTACTTATAACCGCCCCGCCGCACTCTGCCTGACGCCCCTCAATCATCTTCGGCTCCATGTTGAAGGTTTTGAGCCACAAGCCGAAGTGAGGGGTAGTGCGGAGAAAGGCTTCGCAAACGACAATGAATGATGAGATGTGGAGGATGGACTCCGGAGCCAAGTCATGAAATTCAGACCATAGTAGAACATGAGCCCCCTCATGAAGGGATCCGTCGGGAAGCCTAAACCCCGACGGAGGTGAGACACGAACACGACGCTCTCACCAAGCTCGGGAGTAGGAATAACTTTCCCTCGGGCAGGCAGCCTATGCAAAATCTCGTAGGTTAAGTACCTGGCGTCTCTCAGCTTTAGCACGTCCTCTTCCGTGACGGAGGAGGGCATCCACCGGCCTTGTAGGTCGGGGCCGGACATTGTCAACGATCGAAGGTACCCGAATCTGGAGCCCTGGGTGTTGGAACTCGGGGCGAGGGGCGGATTCGATAGAGGTTTGAAGGAAAAGAACGGGCCTTGGTCTCATTATAAATAGGAAGAATACCAAGAGCCGTCCCCGTGACCGTTTGGAACCCGCCTTCGATGAAGGGGGCGTGGCAACGGGCGCGGTTGGTTTACCCACGTCCGTATTGATGGGAATCCCGGAATAACGGGAACATGATCTCTGCTTCGACAAGACGTGCCAAGGAAACCGCTTCGCTAAATGCGCTGAGGTGGAACAATAAAAACAATTTGAGTAAGGGCTTGGTAGTGGTGTGACGTCACGCCACAAAATACGTCAGCAGATTGAACTTGTGTAATATTATTCTCTCTACGGTGGTACGTGGAATTTATTTTTGCAGAGCCGGACACTATCCTGGTGTTCACAATCTTCTATGAATTACTCGAAGGAAGAACCTGCCTTGCAATGCCGAAGACAACATGCGTGCCGGACTCGTCGTCATTGAAGCCTGGTTCAGGGGCTACTGAGGGAGTTCTGGATTAGGGGGTGTCCGGATAGCCGAACTATCGTGATTGGCCGGACTCCAAGACAATGAAGATACAAGATTGAAGACTTCGTCCCGTGTCCGGATGGGACTTTCCTTGGCGTGGAAGGAAAGCTTGGCGATACGGATATGTAGATCTCCTACCATTGTAACCGACTTTGTGTAACCCTAGCCCTCTCTGGTGTCTATATAAACCGGATGGCTTCAGTCCATAGGATGAACAGCAATCATACCATAGGCTAGCTTCTAGGGTTTAGCCTCCTTGATCTCGTGGTAGATCTACTCTTGTAACACACATCATCAATATTAATCAAGCAGGACGTAGGGTTTTACCTCCATCAAGAGGGCCCGAACCTAGGTAAAACATCGTGCCCTTGTCTCCTGTTACCATCCGCCTAGACACACAGTTCGGGACCCCCTACCCGAGATCCGCCAGTTTTGACACCGACAATTGCCCTTTTCTTTTTCTTTTTTTTGGGCCTTTCTTTTTTTATTTTTGGCCTTTCTCTTTTTTGGGCAATGCTCTAATAATGATGATCATCACACTTCTATTGATTACAACACAAGGATTACAACTCGAAACTTAGAACAAGATATGACTCTATATGAATGCCTCCGGCGGTGTACCGGGATGGTGCAATGAATCAAGAGTGACATGTATGAATAATAATGCATGGTGGCTTTGCCACAAATACGATGTCAACTACATGATCATGCAATGGCAATGTGACAAAAGTAATGTATGTCATGATGATGATGGTGGAAGTTGCATGGCAATATATCTCGGAATGGCTATGGAAATGCCATAATAGGTAGGTATGGTGGCTGTTTTGAGGAAGATATAAGGAGGTTTATGTGTGATAGAGCGTATCGTATCACGGGGTTTGGATGCACCGGCGAAGTTTGCGCCAACTCTCAAGGTGAGAAAGGGCAATGCACGGTACCGAAGAGGCTAGCAAAGGTGGAAAGGTGAGAGTGCGTATAATCCATGGACTCAACATTAGTCAAAAGAACTCATATACTTATTGCAAAAATTAAGAAGTCATCAAAAATCAAGTACTACGCGCATGCTTCTAGGGGGGTAGATTGGTAGGAAAAGACCATCGCTCGTCCCCGACCGCCGCTCATAAGGATGCACAAGCCAGGTACACTTCATGTTTCAAATTTGTTACACAACTTTAACCATACGTGCATGCTACGGGACTTGCAAACTTCAACACAAGTATTTCTCAAATTCATAATCACCCAACTAGCACGACTTTAATATTATCACCTCCATATCTCAAAACAATTATCAAGCATCAAAGTTATCTTAGTATTCAATTCACTCAAAAGAAAGTTTCACATATCTTGAACACCAAGTATATTAACATTAAGCAAATTACCATGCTATTAACGACTCTCAAAATAATCTAAGTGAAGCATGAGAGATCAATAGTTTCTTTAAAACAAATCCACCACCGTGCTCTAAAAGATATAAGTGAAGTACTAGAGCAAAAATTATCAAGCTCAAAAGATATAAGTGAAGCACATAGAGTATTCTAGCAAATTCCAATTTGTGTATGGCTCTCTCTCATTAAAGGATTTCAGATCTTGATGCTTCATTCAAACAGAAAGCAAATCTAAAGAAAACTACAATGCAAGGATAGCACAACTCATGTGAAGAAGCAAAAACTTAGGCTCAACGGATACTAACCGATAGTTGTTTGAAGAAGAAAGGGGGGATGCCTACCGGGGCATCCCCAAGCTTAGATGCTTGAGACTTCTTGAAATATTATCTTGGGGTTCCTTGGGAATCCCCAAGCTTGAACTTTTGTGTCTCCTTAATTCCTTTCATGTCACGGTTTTTCTTTTTATCAAAAGCTTCATTCACAACAAACTCAACAAGAACTTGTGAGATAGGTTAGTATAAACCAATGCAAAACCTTATCATCTTCTACTGTAACAAATCACTAACATTATTTTTCAACATTCCATACTAAATGCCTCTGTATCCTCAAATAGAATCATTAAACAAGCAAACATATGCAAACAATGCAAACATAACAGCAATCTGCCAAAACAGTACAGTCTATAAAGAATGCAAGAGTAACAATACTTCCCTGACTCCAAAAATTATGAACTAAAATTCCCACTGTAATAAATTTATCAGAGCTCAATATGCAAAAACATTCAACGTTATACCATTCTCTGACTGTTCTAGGGAATTTTTGCAACAGCGGTAAACTTTCTGTTTTCAAACAGCAACATGCATACTAGCAAAATAAGCATGGCAAAGGCTATCCTTGACTTTTTATTGAAACTAAAGATGCAAAACATTATTCTAACTAACAGAACACAAAAACTAGCAAAATAAAATGACGCTCCAAGCAAAACACATATCATGTGGCGAATAAAAATATAGCTCCAAGTAAAGCTACCGATGAACGAAGATGAAAGAGGGGATGCCTTCCGGGGCATCCCCAAGCTTAGTTGCTTGGTTGTCCTTGAATATTACCTTGGAGTGCCTTGGTAATCCCCAAGCTTAGGCTCTTGCCACTCCTTATTCCATAGTCCATCGAATCTTTACCAAAACTTGAAAACTTCAACCACACAAAACTCAACACAAAACTCATAAGCTCCGTTAGTATAAGAAAATAAAACCACCACTTAGGTACTGTAATGAACTCATTATAAATTCATATTGTTGTAATATCTACTGTATTCTAACTTCTATATGGTTCATACCACTACATACTAGCCATAGATGCATCAAAATAAGCAAACAACACATAGAAAACAGAATCTGTCAAAAAAAGAACAGTCTGTAGTAATCTGTATAAAACGTATACTTCTGGAATCCCAACAATTATTAAATAAATTTCTGGACCTGAGTAATTTGTCTATTAATCATCTGCAAAAAGAATCAACCTAAAATCACTCTCCAGTAAAAAATGGCAGCTAATCTCGTGAGCGCTAAAGTTTCTGTTTTTCACAGCAAGATCACATAAACTTCACCCAAGTCTTCCCAAAGGTTCTACTTGGCACTTTATTGAAACAAAAGCTATAAAACATGATTACTACAGTAGCATAATAATGTTTACACACAAAAACAGTAAGGATAAATATTGGGTTATCTCCCAACAAGCGCTTTTCTTTAATGCCTTTCTAGCTAGGCATGATGATGACAATGATGCTCACATAAAAGATAAGGATTGAAACATAACGGGAGCATCATGAAGCATATGACTAGCACATTTAAGCCTAACCCACTTCCTGTGCATAGGGATTTTGTGAGCAAACAACTTAGGAGAACAATAATCAACTAGCATAGGAAGGTAAAACAAGCATAACTTCAAAATTTTAAGCACATAGAGAGGAAACTTGATATTATTGCAATTCCTACAAGCATATGTTCCTCCCTCCTAATAATTTTCAGTAGCATCATGAATGAATTCAACAATATAACCAGCACCTAAAGCATTATTTTCATGACCTACAAGCATAGAAAATTTACTACTCTCAACATAAGCAAAAATCTTCTCATTCGGAATAGTAGGAGTATCATAAGAGACTTGAATACTAAAAATTGTTTCCACATTAAAAGAGTAATGTTCAGAAAAAGGGTAATCATAATCATGACAAGATTTGTAAATATGATCATCATTACTTTTTATAGCATAATTTTCATCACAATAATCATCATAAGTAGCAACTTCGTTCTCATCATAATCGATTGAAACCTCTCCCAAGATAGTAGAATCACTAAATAAAGTTGACACTCTTCCAAATCCACTTTCGTATTTATCACAATAAAATTCAACATACTCCAAAATAGTGGGATCACTACTTCCTAAAGTTGACTCTCTTCCGAACCCACTTTCATCACTATAATCATCATAGGTAGGAGGCATGCCATCATCATAACAACTTTGCAAATCAAAACTTGGGATGCTAAAAATATCATCTTCACTAAACGTAGCATCCCCAAGCTTGGGACAAACATTAATTTCAGCAAATATATTCTCAAATATGTCATTCTCATCAAACATAGCTTCCCCAAGCTTGGGCCTTTTCATATCATAAGCATAATCACTCTCATCATTAAAAATATTGATAGCACCAATAGTATAGCAATTATCATCATCACAATGAGTAATGGGAGCAACATCATTTGGGAGGGATACCTTTCTACCTTTGTTGCTCCTTCTTTTCTTTTTCTTCCTCACATTATGTGTGGGTTCAACCTTCCTCTTTGAGCTCCTTATTAACGAGATTGGTTGAATAGAAAGCTCCTCCTCGTTACCTGATTCATCATAAGAAATAATAGGAGGATATTGGGAAGTCTCTTCCCTTTCATTAGTATTTTCTTTGTCCTCTATTTGTTTTCTTTCCTTTATGTAATTGGCAATATAAGGATTTTCAATGCAATTCACCGCACAATACATATAAATCTTCTCTAGATCAAAATCAAGAAATCTATCAAGGCTAAATTTTGGAATACCCTCGGTTATACGTTTCATTTCTTCATAACCCAAAAGAAGGCTAAGCTCTTTATGATGCTCAAAGGTAATCAAATTATCACAATATTTGTACATGACTTGATCATGAAACAAATAGCATTGGAGCTTTAAAGGACCATGTTCATTGCAAAGTTCACAAGGAGCGCGAAAAATATTGAATCTTTCAGCACATTCATCTAGCTCTTTTTGCAACAATTTGGTTTCTTAGTACTTATGCCTCTTGCAATATCTATCTTCCATATTTGGTCTGTCCTTGCAAGCCCAATGCACTCCACAAAAATTGACATGCTTATAGGAGGCATTTTCATCATAACTAGTGAAATCATTATTAGCATCATGGATATTCAAAGAATTCGTACTAACAACATTGCAATCATGCTCATCTTTCAAAGATATAGTGCCAAACAATTTAGAGATTTCTTCTTATAGGACTTGAGCACAATTATCCTTTCCATCATACTCACGAAAGATATTAAAAAGGTAAAGCGTATGAGACAAACTTAACTCCATTTTTTTGTAGTTTTCTTTTATAAAATAGACTAGTGCTAAAACAAGAAACAAAAAGATTCGATTGCAAGATCTAAAGATATACCTTCACTTACCTGGCCTCCTCGGCAACGGCGCCAGAAAAGAGCTTGATGTCTACTACACAACCTTCTTCTTGTAGACGTTGTTGGGCCTGCAAGTGCACAGGTTTGTAGGACAGTAGCAAATTTCCCTCAAGTGGATGACCTAAGGTTTATCAATCCGTAGGATGCGTAGGATGAAGATGGTCTCTCTCAAACAACCCTGCAACCAAATAACAAAGAGTCTCTTGTGTCCCCAACACATCCAATACAATGGTAAATTGTATAGGTGCACTAGTTCGGCGAAGAGATGAAGATACAAGTGCAAAATAGATAGTAGATATGGGTTTTTGTAATCTAAGCGGAAAAAGTGAGCGTAAACGGTATTGCAATGGTAGGAAACAAGGCCTAGGGTTCATACTTTCACTAGTGCAGGTTCTCAACAATAATAACATAGATAGATCATATAACAAGCCCTCAACATGCAACAAAGAGTCAATCCAAAGACACTAATAGCAGAGAACAAACGTAGAGATTATGGTAGGGTACGAAACCACCTCAAAGTTATCCTTTCTATTCTAACTATTCAAGAGTTCGTAGTAAAATAACATAAAGCTATTCTTTCCGCTCAATCCATCATAGAGTTCATACTAGAATAACACCTTAAGACACAAATCAACCAAAACCCTAATATCACCTAGATACTCCATTGTCACCTCAAGTATCCGTGGGCATGATTATACGATATGCGTCACACAATCTCAGATTCATCCAACCAACATAAAAGTACTTCAAAGAGTGCCCCAAAGCTACTACCGGAGAGTCAAGAACGTGTGCCAACCCCTATGCATAGGTTCATGGGTGGAACCCGCAAGTTGGTCACCAAAACATACATCAAGTTGCACATGATATCCCATTGTCACCACAGATAATCACGGCAAGACATACATCAAGTGTTCTCATAAAGACTCAATCCGATAAGATAACTTCAAAGGGGAAACTCAATTCATCACAAGAGAGTAGAGGGGGAGAAACATCATAAGATCCAACTACAATAGCAAAGCTCGGGATACATCAAGATTGTTCCATAGAGGGAACACGAGAGAGAGAGATATCAAACACATAGCTACTGGTACATACCCTCAGCCCCGAGGGTGAACTACTCCCTCCTCGTAGTGGATAGCGTCGGGATGATGAAGATGGCCTCCGGTGATGGGATCCCCCTCCGGCAGGGTGCCGGAACAGGGTCCCGATTGGTTTTTGGTGGCTACAGAGGCTTGCGGCAGTGGAACTCCCGATCTATTTTGTGTTCTGGAAGTTTTTGGGTACGTAGGTATATAAGGGTGCAAGGGGTACGTCGGAGGAGCTACGGGGGCCCCACGAAGCAGGGGGCGCGCCCAGGGGGGCGCCCCCACCCTCGTGGGCACCTCCCGTATCTCCTGACGTGCACTCCAAGTCCATCGGGTGGCTTTCCTTCCGAAAATAACTTCTCCAGTTGATTTCGTTCCGTTTTGACTCCGTCTGATATTCCTTTTCCTCGAAACACTAAAATAGGCATAAAACAGCAAATCTGGGGTGGGCCTCCGGTTAATAGGTTAGTCCCAAAAATAATATAAAAGTGGATAATAAAGCCCAATCTTGCCTAAAACAGTAGATAAAGTAGCATGGAGCAATCAAAAATTATAGATACGTTGGAGACGTATCAGTTATCCTCAAAAAAGAAAAAGCCCTTCTTTGCGCTTCCGCATGCACGAGAATTTGGTTCTGCTCACAATATGGATGATACCTGGAGGATGAAGTGAACCTAGAGGCATGCTAGCACCGGAGACCTATTTCCGCTGTACAGTACTACTCATGTTCCTACTACTACTACTAGTAGTACAACTGTGGTACACTTGATGGTCAAAATATTATTCATCCGGTCCTCACAGTGAAGTGACAAGACCCTACGCCTGACACTAGTATAGGCGGCGTGTTCGGGTTACCAAAGTCAGCCTCACCTTGTGCACTGTGTAGTCACTTTCACCGTCGTTGTATAGCATGCCTCACCTTGTCTGCCTCTCCCCTAGCACCACTCCATCTCCATCTCCATCTCACTACGCCCCCGCATATCCTCACCTCGCTCGCCTCCCCCAGTACCACTATTCCCTCGCTAGCCGCTCCAGCACCGAGAGGCTTCTCCCCCGTAAATCAAGCACCCCAAAACCCCCACCTTCCAAACTCCACCATGGCCGAACGCGAATGGCGCAACATCCATATGAGACGCGATTGGAGCAATCTCCCCAGTGACATCCTCGACCTCTGTTGTTCATGTATGGATATGTTGAGCATCGTGCGGCTGGCTTCATGCTCGAGGGACATGCACACAGCCATCATCGAAGCGAGGCCTAGGATTTTCAAGACACCCTGCTTGCTGCCATCTGGTCTTGCGAGATTTGCTCACTGTGATACGGAGGCATACATGATGTCCCTCAACTTCAATCCGACCTCCATTGGTCAAAACTTCTTTGCAGGTATGTAGTGGGTCGCCATACATCATTTCCCTCGACTTCGTTCCGATCACCATCGCCTGAAACTTTTTGTCAAGTATGTACTGGGTCGGCATGAACTCCCACTGGATGGCTGCCGTTAGAGAAGACGGGAGAAAGTTGGTGCTCGTCAACTTCCAAACCTCACATGAGATTATCCTTCCTTCCTTGGATTATATAGGGTTTTACTGTCGTGATCCAACTCATCTAGATTATGTCGTCAGTTAGACGGGCCTTGTTTTGCAGAAGATTGTAATCTGCCAAGTGCCCACACGGCATGCGGATTACACAGACTTCAAGCTAATTGCCTTGTTCGATCGGGGACTCGCCTATCTTTACGCCGGTGCCTTCTTTAGCTGGAGATAATCAGCTTGCAGTGGATCTTCAAAGCTGATACACACTTCTGTGATGCTATTGAACACAATAGCATCATCTACGTGATCGACAAAGCAGATGGCACCACATATTGCTGGGACGGCACATGTAAGTTGTTTTCATCTGATGTTAATGATAATGCCATGACACTGTTTGAACTTTTTGTGATGATTGGCATATCCCTGTTTGTGCAGAATTTTAGTAGAACTATGTCAATGTATTAGAGACGCTGTAGATCAGCTATATTTGGAACGAGTTAATTCATGCGATTGTGACCATGTCATTACAGCCAATTTGTACCCTTGAATAATCAAACGGTTAGGAAGATATGGATATTCTCCTCATTTTATAGTAATCTATATACTACTAAAAATGAGTGTGTATCAATAGCCATGTTAGTTTCCTCATTTTCGTGATGTAGAAACATGCATCACACTATTGGTTTCATCTAACCATACATTAGGGAAGTAAATGTGCATATGGAGAACTCTATATTTGGAAGTAGTGAAATCCTGTAATGCTTACCATGTGTATATACCTATATTCGCCCTTCAGCAATCAAAGGCTACAATAATATCCTCACAAAAAATTTGCCCACAGGACATGAGTATATAACAATGCATGGTCTGTTAGTTTCCTTGAAGAATTTGTTTGTGAGGATAGAACATGATTACATAACATGCATGGCATGGTAGTTTCCTGTGAAGAATCAATTGCGAGATAACATGAGTATAACCATGCATGGCACTTTCAAACCCAGTATACATTTCCCTGTATTTTCCTCTCAGTTCCAACAGGGACATATCAATGTTGTTTCTTGAATTATCCTACTCATACTCTAAACAATGCTGATCTTAAATTAACAATGCTTGTCCTTTTTGATATGATGCAGTGTCCCTACAGTTACTACCTTTTGTAATCACACCACCTTGGCCAAAAACAGGGAAGCACAACTGGTTCCTTGCTCAATCAGACGACGGCAAAAGACTGATGATCATTCGCACTATTGAGCCGAAAAAGTTATATTGCAAAAACCCCACTGTGGACAAGCACCGTGAAATACATGAGTATCCGGACAATGGTTGTTACGTCTATGAACAGGATACCAACTTGTTGGGGCCTTCAGGATTTTTGAGTTGGAGGCGGGCAAACAGCCTTGGTTCACACTCTCTGTTTCTCGGGCTCAATTATCCGATTAACCAGATCACTGTTGGCAAGGACCTTGATGGCAGAGAGGCTCTGTTTGCTATAGAAAACTGTGTCTACACGGCGAGCCCTAGGACTTCGGGAGCAAACTCCCCTCATTGTCAATGATACAGCCTATAGCCAAAACACGGTGAG
Organism: Triticum dicoccoides; assembly: GCF_002162155.2. Taxonomy (NCBI): domain Eukaryota; kingdom Viridiplantae; phylum Streptophyta; class Magnoliopsida; order Poales; family Poaceae; genus Triticum; species Triticum dicoccoides. The sequence goes on from NC_041393.1 coordinate 147,345,131, forward strand.
AATGACACAGGCATCTGGATTAACTTTGATCCTTGGATGTCGCAAGTCCGACAGGCAGTGATGTGGTTCAAGCCTTCAGGTTGATAGGTAATTGGCCTGTTGCGTCGAAAGGGTGGAGTACTAGTATCTCCGGATCACTGGTGGCTGAAGCGGGGCTGCAAATTATGATGGTGTTGGATCATCCCTCTTCGAATGACTACTTGTCTTTGCTACTTGTTCTGGATGGGTAGTTCTCTCTTTTGTTATGCATATTCCTTGTCATTTGGTCATCCTCGTCTATGTCACTCTTACTATGTAATAGTTGCCTCAATTTAGAATGGCATTCTCGTCTGGATCATGAGAGTCTAAGCGCTGCAGATGGGTGCGTTTTGGTGGTGTAGCAAGACTTCTTATGAACTATCATATCTTGTTGTTTATGTCAGTAGTAGTCACTAGTCAGTGTTTGAATGTTGTACATATCGTTGTTTCGAACTGTTAATTGTCTCGAACTGCTGGTGGGCTAAATGAGGGCATCACCATTCTCCAGTGTTCAGAGTATATCTCCTTTTTTCAAGTTATAATTTGATCTCAGCGTCTTTTTGATGATGTACACTTGTTTGGGCCAGTGAGGTGTCATTAAATATGGGCCAATAGTAACGCAATGCCAAATAGGTCAATTATGACTCTCAGGCCAGGCTCTCAAAACATCCTCAAAAAAAGGTCGGGCTCTCAAGAAAATAAAGAATAAGGACTCTTAGGCCGATATGTGGGTGCCACCGGTGTTTTCGTGCGCTTGTGCGCCGAGAGCATATTGGCGCATGTTCGGAATTCATGCTACCTTTTCATCCCCAATCTCCCGCCCCTCCCCCACCTCTGGAATCTCGATTCCTACTCCAGTTCCCCCAAATCCCCATCCTGTACTCCCTGTACTCGAGCACACTATCATGTCGCCGGTCAACCCGGATCTCCAAGCCAGAGATCCTGAGGTTCGTCCTACCTTTGGGCGCTGCGTGCTGTCGCTCAACATTCATGTCGGCGCTTGATGACCAGTTTGCCGGCAAAGTACTGATGGTAACCATCAACGGAGACCATCCTCCTGTCTCGCCGGACAACCTTGTCAAAGCTCTTGGCATTGCGCACGGCATCCAAATAAGTGACTTGCCCGTCGAAGTCTGTCATCCACAGGCTGATTTGTTTGTCAGGTTCCGGACAACTTTCGACTGCAGTCGTGTGTTCGAATCTTCCCGACGTTTGTTTTGCAATGACGCGCTGGTGAGCTTTGATAGGTGGCACCCAGGATGGGGATCGGTGCCCTCTGAGCTTGAGTTTTTAACAAAGCTTACCTTCCACAGCATGCCTCAACGTGCTTGGAACAGTGAGTCCATGAATGAGCTTAACAACGACCTTGAAGGTGAGATCATAAGTATGTTTGTTCCTCTAGACAGTTGGGCTCTGAAGGTTATGACATGGATGAAGAAGTCGTCCACCATACCGAAGGTGATTGGTGTTGAGATACCGGTGCAGGAACCGAGGTTGTACTATTCGTCGCCACCAAGGCTACCACGGACCATGTTAGGGATGTACCTGTATCGAGTGTTCGTGCATGTCGAAGAAGTGGTCAATCCATCAATTGAAGTTCTGCCGCCGCCGCTAGTGCCAAGGGCCATCGACGACGTCCATTGCAGGAGTCAACGTCAGACTTCCCCGTGTTGCTCGGAACGATGGATGGCACAGGGCCTACTCCATTGCGTGGTGGAGGCCACTGCTTCTTTGAGAGAAGAGGCAGGGTTAGCTGCCTGGATGTGCTCTAATTTGAGGTAACAACTGAATCTTGTCAGACACGAGTTAAATCCAAGTTATCGGAGTGAAGCACTGATGTGCGAGTACATTTGATTGTGACCTGTTCTATTTCTGTACCTGAACTTTTTTAGAAAGGGTTGTACGTCAACTTAATGTGCTAGCTGAACTTATTGTGTTGTCTGTCTGTTTTCTTTGCACAGCGTACAAGATATTTCCCCGTCATTGATAAAGACGATGAACCGTTATATACGAGTTTGTTGGTTTCAACATAGCCCTACCCGTAGCGATCCACTGATTCCACCCTGATTATGCCGCCTGCGTGAAATGTTTGCATGCAAGTTCAGTGTGCTATGATGTTCTATATGATTGTGTCAACTATATAAGTTTTTACTGAGCATCAGCAATGCATATGGCTGGAAGATGTATTTACGAGCATTGACCGATGGATCTCTCTCTCTCTCTCTCTCTCTCTCTCACACACACACACACACACACACACACAAGTTGTACACAATATCCTAAAATAAGCGCATCCTAGCCTATCTTTCTTTTAATGAAATGCACAACCCAGTTCATTTTTTATATAATAAGATTACCAAGCCCAACTTAAGTTTTTAATAATATTCATATCTCAATATTATTTTTATACTAAATGCTCAGTCCATACCATCATTGTTCTTTCACCCATTCCAGAAAATAGGTCTATTTCTACTAAAATCAAATGGCTTCTAAATTATCAAAAATGATAAATGCCCCATGTATGCAATATTTTTTGACCCAGCTCACTAAATAGGTCTATTCGAATAAATAGTCAAATGCGCTGTAAATTATCATAAATAGTTTTTTCTGAGAAAAATTATCATAAATAGTAAATAAGTTATTATTATTATTTTTAACCAGCCCAAGAAATAGATTATTTTTTGAGCCAAAGCCCAGGAAATAGATGTAATGAAATGAGTTATAAAACCTAAATAAATGGGCTGCATTCCGCCACAGCTGCCGAAGCTAACTTTGTTGGCCCACTAGACGAAGCCTACGCAAGGTGTTGTCCATTTAGTTAACAAAACAATTTAATGGTCTAAAACAAACAGTCAACAAATTATTCTGACATCTGTAGTCGTTGAATTGACATCCAACGGCGATCATGCTTCTTCGATATCTGATCTAGTTCCTCTTGCTCCAGCCGCCAAAACCATTGTCGGCTGGAGCGCCTGAATCTGCCTCCCGTGGCTGACTGTGCTGCCGTGCAGGCCTCGCCGCCCACTCTACTCCCAACAGTGGCCAGGCCATACATGTACTCACCTACACCTTCTATTATTCTCCGGCAAAGGCAGCCTCACCCGACAGCCAAACCAGTCCCTCGTACTCCCCTTTGCCAGGGACTCCACTGCCCCTTGTTCCATGACTCCAGATCGTTCCCATCTTAGGCCTTGCTGTTGTCCACCGCCTTGGTGCACTCGACGCGGCATGGTCAACATGGTCAAGGAACACCTTCCATCAGAAGAGGACTATATGTGGAGAGGCTGATAGCTGGGTCCACGGCCATAGCAAGGAAGTGCCTCCTTATTACACACAAAATAATGATTCCTCCACCTGACAGCGGGACCTGCCGGAAAGGCCTGAAAAAAAATGTTCCACCTGGCCGCTGGGACCCACCAGCTACATCTTCGTACGCATGGAAGTGCGTCCGTCTTACAGGCAAAATAGTGATTCTTCCCCCTGACAGCTGGGACCCACCAGCTATATCTTCGAACGGAAGGAAGTGCTTCCTTATCCTCCCTGACAGCTGGGATCCATGATACGTCTCCAACATATCTATAATTTTTTATTGTTCCATCCTATTATATTACCCATTTTGGATGTTTATGGGCTTTACTTTACACTTTTATATCATTTTTTGGGACTAACCTACTAACCGGAGGCCCAGCCCGAATTGCTGTTTTTTTTCCTATTTCATTGTTTTGAAGGAAAGGAATATCAAACAGAGTACAAACGGAATGAAACCTTCAGGAGAAATCTTTTTGGAACAAACGAAATCCAGGGGACTTGGAGTGGACGTCAAGCAACAAACAAGGCGGCCACGACGGTGCCCGGCGTGCCCCCTGGGGGTGGGCGCGACCCCACCCTCGTGGGCCCCTCGAGCACCAACCAACCTACTTATTCCTCCTATATATATCCACATACCGCGAAAACATCCTGGAGCACCACGAAAAACTATTTCCACCGCCGCAACCTTCTGTATCCACGAGATCCCATTTTGGAGCCTTCGTCGATGCTCCACCGGAGGGGGAATCGACCATGGAGGGCCTCTACATCATCTCCAAGGCCTCTCCGATGAGTTTTGAGTAGTTTACCACAGACCTTCAGGTCCATAGTTATTAGCTAGATGGCTTCTTCTCTCTCTTTAAATCTCAATACAAAGTTCTCCTCGGTCCTCTTGGAGGTCTAGTTGATGTAACTCTTTTTGCGGTGTGTTTGTCGTGATCTGATGAATTGTGGGTTTATGATCAAGTTTATCTATGAGAAATATTTGAATCTCTTCTAAATTATTTTATGTGTGATTAGTTATCTTGGCAAGTCTCTTCGAATTATCAGTTTGGTTTGGCCTACTAGATTGATCTTTCTTGCAATGGGAGAAGTGCTTAGCTTTGGGTTCAATCTTGCGGTATCCTATCCCAGTGATAGCAGGGGAAGCAAGGCACGTATTGTATTGTTGCCATCAAGGATAAAAAGATGGGGTTTATATCATATTGCATGAGTTTATCCCTCTACATCATGTCATCTTCCTTAATGCGTTACTCTGTTCTTCATGAACTTAATACTCTAGATGCAGGTAGGAGTCGGTCGATGTGTGGAGTAATAGTAGTAGATGCAGAATCGTTTCGATCTACTTGTGACGGACATGATTCCTATATGCATGATCATGGCTAGATAATCTCGTAACTATGCACTTTTCTATCAATTGCTCGACAGTAATTTGTTCACCCACCGAAATACTTATGCTATCTTGAGAGAAGCCACTAGTGAAACCTATGGCCCTGGGTCTATCTTTTATCATATAAGTTTTCCATCTACTTTTATTTGCATCTTTACTTTTGCAATCTATATCATAAAAATAACAAAAAAAATTATCTTATCTTATTATCTCTATCAGGTCTCACTTTCGCAAGTTACCGTGAAGGGATTGACAACCCCTTTATCGCGTTGGTTGCGAGAGTCTTGTTTGTTTGTGTAGGTGCGTCGGACTTTTGAGGAGCCTCCTACTGGATTGAAACCTTGGTTCTCAAAAACTGAGGGAAATACGTACGCTACTTTGCTGCATCACCCTTTCCTCTTCAAGGGAATAACCAACGCAAGCTCAAGACGTAGCAAGAAGGATTTCTGGCGCCGCTGCCGGGGAGGTCTTCGCTCAAGCCAAGACATACCAAGTACCCATCACAAACTCATCTCCCTCGCATTACATTATTTTCCATTTGCCTCTCGTTTTCCTCTCCCCCACTTCACCCTTGCCGTTTTATTCGCCCTCTCTTTCGCAATCTCCTCTCTCTTTCGCTTGACTTTTTGTTTGCTTGTGTGTTGGATTGTTTGTCATGATGGCGCAAGATAATACCAAATTGTGTGACTTTTCCAATACTAATAATAATGATTTCCTTGGCACTCCGATTGCTCCTCTTAATGATGTTGAATCTTGTGAAATCAATGCTGCTTTGTTGAATCTTGTTATGAAAGATCAATTCTCTGGCCTTCCTAGTGAAGATGCCGCTACTCATCTAAACAACTTTGTTGATTTGTGTGATATGCAAAAGAAGAAAGATACGGATAATTATATTGTTAAATTGAAGTTATTTCTGTTTTCACTTAGAGATCATGCTAAAACTTGGTTTTCATCTTTGCCTAAGAATAGTATTGATTCATGGAATAAGTGCAAAGATGCTTTTATCTCTAAGTATTTTCCTCCCGCTAAGATTATCTCTCTTAGGAACAATATTATGAATTTTAAACAACTTGATCATGAGCATGTTGCCCAATCTTGGGAAAGAATGATATTAATGATTCACAATTGCCCTACTCATGGTTTGAAGTTATGGATGATCATACAAAAATTTTATGCCGGATTGAATTTTGCTTCTAGAAATCTTTTAGATTCGGTCGCGGGAGGCACTTTTATGGAAATCACCTGAGTAGAAGCTACTAAACTCCTTGATAACATTATGGCTAATTATTCTCAATGGCACACCGAAAGATCTACTAGTAAAAAAGTGCATGCTATAGAAGAAATTAATGTTTTGAGTGGAAAGATGGATGAACTTATGAAATTGTTTGCTACTAAGAGTGCTCCTATTGATCCTAATGATATGCCTTTGTCTACTTTGATTGAGAATAATAATGAATCTATGAATGTGAATTTTGTTGGTAGGAATAATTTTGGTAACAATGCTTATAGAGGAAACTTTAATCCTAGACCGTTCCCTAGTAATTCCTCTAATAATTATGGTAATTCCTACAACAACTCTTATGGAAATTTTAATAAGATGCCCTCTGATTTTGAGAATAGTGTTAAAGAATTTATGATCTCTCAAAAGAATTTTAATGCTTTGCTTGAAGAAAAATTGCTTAAAGTTGATTATTTGACTAGGAACATTGATAGGCTTTCGCTTGATGTTGATTCTTTGAAACTTAGATCTATTGCACCTAAGCATGATATCAATGAGTCTCTCAAAGCAATGATAATTTCCATTGATGAGTGCAAAGAAAGAACCTCTATGTTGCGCGCTAAGAAAGATTGCTTTGTAAAAGCGTGTTCTTCTAGTTTCCATGAAAATAATGATGAAGATCTAAAAGTTATTGATGTGTCCCCCATTAAATCCTTGTTTTGCAATATGAATCTTGATGGGACTGGAGATGAGTCAACTTTAGTTAAAAGGCATCCCAATAATTCGGAGTTTTTAGATATTGATGCTAAATTTGGTAAAAGTGGGATTGGAGAGGTCAAGACTTTAAATAGAATTGAACCCACTATTATGGATTTCAAGGAATTTAATTATGATAATTGTTCTTTAATAGATTGTATTTCCTTGTTGCAATCCGTGTTGAATTCTCCTCATGCTTATAGTCAAAATAAAGCTTTTACCAAACATATTGTTGATGCCTTGATGCAATCTTATGAGGAAAAACTTAATTTGGAAGTTTCTATACCTAGAAAACTTTATGATGGGTGGGAACCTACTATAAAGACTAAAAGTAAAGATCATGAGTGTTATGCTTTATGTGATTTGGGTGCTAGTGTTTCCACGATTCCGAAAACTTTATGTGATGTGCTAGGTTTCCATGAATTTGATGATTGCTCTTTAAACTTGCACCTTGCGGATTCCACCATTAAGAAACCTATGTGAAGGATAAATGATGTTCTTATTGTTGCAAATAGTAATTATGTGCCCATAGATCTTATCGTTCTTGATATAGATTGCAATCTTTCATGTCCTATTATTCTTGGGGACCTTTTCTTAGAACGATTGGTGCAATTATTGATATGAAGGAAGGGAATATTAGATTCCAATTTCCATTAAGGAAAGGCATGGAACACTTCCATAGAACGAAAGTTAAATTACCTTATTAATCTATCATGCGAGCTACTTATGAATTGAATGCCAAAGATGGCACCACGTAGATCTATTCTCGCTTTTATGCCTAGCTAGGGGCGTTAAACAATAGCGCTAGTTGGGAGGCAACCCAACTTTATTTTTGTTCCTTGCTTTTTGCTTCCATTTAGTAATAAATACTTAATCTAGCTTTTGTTTAGATGTGTTTTTATGTTTTAGTTAGTGTTTGTGCCAAATAGAACCTATAGGATAACCTACGGTGATAGTTAATTTGATTCTGCTCAAAAACAGAAACTTTGCACACACAGAAATAATTTTAGTAATTCATAAAACGTGGCTTTGCATTGATTCTTTTTTCTGTAGATCAATAGACAAATTTCCCACGACTTCCTATTTTCGTAGGAGTTTTACAGTTCCATAATTATTTGAAAGTTGCAGATTTCTACAGACTGTTCTATTTTTGACAGATTCTGTTTTTCATGTGTTGTTTGCTTATTTTGATGCATTTATGGCTAGTATCGGGGGGTATGAACCATAGAGAAGTTGGAATACATTAGGTTTAACACCAATATAAATAAAGAATGAGTTCATTATAGTACCTTATGTGGTGGTTTTTCTTTCTTGCACTAACGGAGCTTATGAGATTTCCTGTTGAGTTTTTTGTTGTGAAGTTTTCAAGTTTTGGGTAAAGATTTGATGGACCATGGAATAAGGAGTGGCAAGAGCCTAAGCTTGGGGATGCCCATGGAACCCCAAGATATTCAAGGATAACCAAAATCCTAAGCTTGGGGATGCCCCGGAAGGCGTCCCCTCTTTCGTCTTCGTCTATCGGTAACTTTACTTGGAGCTATATTTTTATTCGCCACATGATATGTGTTTTGCTTGGAGCGTCGTGTATGATATGAGTCTTTGCTTTCTAGATTTTAACAATCATCCTTTCTGTACACACCTTTTGGGACAAACCCACATGATTTAGAATTTATTAGAATACTCTATGTGCTTCACTTATATCTTTTGAGCTAAATAGTTTTGCTCTATGTGCTTCACTTATATCTTTTAGAGCACGGCGGTGGCTTTATTTTGAAGAAATTGTTGATCTCTAATGCTTCACTTATATTATTTTGAGAGTCTTTTAGAACAGCATGGTATTTGCTATGGTTATAAATTTGGTCCTAGAATGATGAGCATCCAAGTTGGGTATAATAAAAACTATCATAGAAAGTGCATTAAACACTATGATCAATTTGATGCTTGATAATTGTTTTGAGATATAAAGGTGGTAATGTTAGTGTTATGCTAGTTGGGTAATTATGAAATTGAGAAATACTTGTGTTGAAGTTGGCAAGTCCCGTAGCGTGCACGTATGGTAAAAGTTGTGTGACAAATTTGTTGCATGGGGTGCTCTTTTAATTATCTTCCTTATTAGTGGAGGCCGGGATCGCATGATGGTTAACTCCTACCAACCCTTCCCCTAGGAGCATGCGTAGTAGTACTTTGCTTTGAGGGCAAGTAGACTTTTGCAATAAGTATATGAGTTCTTTATGACTAATGTGAGTCCATGGATATACGCACACTCACCCTTCCACTTTTCTAGCCTTTATTATGCCACTCAACCTTCGCCGGTATCATGCACCCACCATTTACCTTCCTCAAAACAGCCACCATACCTACCTATTATGGCATTTCCATAGCCATTCTGAGATATATTGCCATGAAACTCTCCACCGTTCTATTTATTATGACACGCTCCATCATTGTCATATTGCTCTTTGCATGATCATGTAGTTGACATTGTATTTGTGGCAAGGCCATCTTCATAATTTTTCATACATGTCCTCTTGATTCATTGCATATCCCGGTACACCGCCGGAGGCATTCACATAGAGTCATATATTGCTCTAAGTATTGAGTTGTAATTTTTGAGTTGTAAATCAATAAAAGTGTGATGATCTTAATTATTAGAGCATTGTCCCAAGTGAGGAAAGGATGAGGAAGACTATGATTCCCCCACAAGTCGGGATGAGACTTCGGCCTTTATAAAAAAGAGGCCAAAGTAGCCCATATATAAAAAAAAGAGGCCAAAGAAGCCCACCAAATAAAAAAATGAGAGAAAAGAGAGAAGGGATAATGCTACTATCTCTTTTCCACACTTGTGCTTCAAAATAGCACCATGATCTTCATGATAGAGAGTCTCCTATGTTGTCACTTTCATATAATAGTGGGAATTTTTCATTAGAACTTAGCTTGTATATTCCAATGATGGGCTTCCTCAAAATGCCCTAGGTCTTCATGAGCAAGCAAGTTGGATGCACACCCACTTAGTTTCTTTTGTTGAGCTTTCATACATTTATAGCTCTAGTGCATCCGTTGCATGGCAATCCCTACTCACTCACATTGATATCTATTAATGGGCATCTCCATAGCCCGTTGATACGCCTAGTTGATGTGATACTATCTTCTCCCTTTTTGTCTTCACAACCACCACCATATACCACATATAGTGCTATGTCCATGGCTTGCGCTCATGTATTGCGTAAGAGTTGAAAAAGCTAAAGCGCGTTAAAAAGTACAAACCAATTGCTTGGCTGAAACCGGGGTTGTGCATGATGGGAGTGTTTTGTGTGATGAAAATGAAGCATGGCCTAACTATATGATTTTGTAGGGATGAGCTTTCTTTGTCTATGCTATTTTGATAAGACATGATTATTTGTTAGTATGCTTCAAGTATTACTATTTTTATGTTTTATAAGCTTTTCTCTTGAATCATTTGAACCTGAAAAATCATGCCACAATAAAGAAAATTACATTGAGAATTATGCTAGGTAGCATTCCACATCAAAAATTCTATTTTTATCATTTACCTACTCAAGGACGAGCAGGAATTAAGCTTGGGGATGCTTGATACGTATCCAACTTATCTATAGTTTTTTATTATTCCATGCTATTATATTACCCGTTTGGATGTTTATGGGCTTTACTTTACACTTTTATATCATTTTTTAAGACTAATCTACTAACCGGAGACCCAGCCTGGATTGCTATTTTTTTGCCTATTTCAGTGTTTCGAAGGAAAGGAATATCAATCCGAGTCCAAACAGAATGAAACCTTCGGGAGCAATCTTTTTGGAACAAACGCAATCTAAGGGACTTGGAGTGGACGTCAAGCAACAAACGAGGCGGCCACTAGGGTGCCCGGCGCGCCCCCTGGGGGTGGGCGCGCCTCCCACCCTTGTGGGCCCCTCGAGCGTCAACTGACCTACTTCTTCCTCCTATATATATCCACGTACCCCGAAAACATCCAGGAGCACCATGAAAAACTATTTCCACCGCCGCAACCTTCTATATCCGCGAGATCACATCTTCGAGCCTTCACCGACGCTCCGCCGGAGGGCGAATCGACCATGGAGGGCCTCTACATCATCTCCAAGGCCTCTCTGATGAGTTGTGAGTAGTTTACCACAGACCTTCGGGTCCATAGTTATTAGCTAGATGGCTTCTTCTCTCTCTTTGAATCTCAATACAAAGTTCTCCTCGATCTTCTTGGAGATCTATTCAATGTAACTCTTTTTCTGGTGTGTTTGTCGAGATCCGATGAATTGTGGGTTTATGATCAAGTTTATCTATGAGAAATATTTGAATCTCTTCTGAATTCTTTTATGTGTGATTAGTTATCTTTGCAAGTCTCTTCGAATTATTAGTTTGGTTTGGCCTACTAGATTGATCTTTCTTGCAATGGGAGAAGTGCTTAGCTTTGGGTTCAATCTTGCGGTGTCCTTTCCCAGTGACAGCAGGGGCAGCAAGGCACGTATTGTATTGTTGCCATCGAGGATAAAAAGATGGGTTTTATACCATATTGCATGAGTTTATCCCTCTACATCATGTCATCTTCCTTAATGCGTTACTCTGTTCTTCATGAACTTAATACTCTAGATGCAGGCAGGAGTCGGTCGATGTGTGGAGTAATAGTAGTAGATGCAGAATCGTTTCAATCTACTTGTCACGGAGGTGATGCCTATATACATGATCATGCCTAGGTAATCTCATAACTATGCGCTTTTCTATCAATTGCTCGACAGTAATTTGTTCACCCACCGTAATACTTATGCTATCTTGAGAGAAGCCACTAGTGAAACCTATGGCCCCCGGGTCTATCTTTTATCATATAAGTTTTCCATCTACTTTTATTTGCATCTCTTATTTTCCAATCTATATCATAAAAATATCAAAACTATTTATCTTATCTTATTATCTCTATCAGATCTCACTTTCGCAAGTTACCGTGAAGGGATTGACAATCCCTTTATCGCGTTGGTTGCGAGGTTCTTGTTTGTTTGTGTAGGTGCATGGGACTTTTGAGAAGCCTCCTACTGGATTGATACCTTGGATCTCAAAAACTAAGGGAAATACTTACGCTACTTTGCTACATCACCCTTTCCTCTTCAAGGGAAAAACCAACGCAAGCTCAAGACGTAGCAATCCACCATCTATATCTTCACACGGAAGGAAGTGCCTCCCTATCCTCCCTGACAACTGGGACCCATCGGGTCGAACCGTACGTCGGGTTGTCTGTCTGGTCGTGATTGTGTACGTGCATACTGGTCGATCGGTCTCTCTACATTGACGAACCGTGTCCGAGTAAGGAGATGCATGTGTCATAGTAGAGGTGCGTACGTAGCATGTCATGCACTCCCGTCTATATATATCGTGTACGGCTACATATGTACGTACATACAGATGGGGTCTCGAAATATGGCTACATACGTACATACAGACGGGGTCTTGAATGCGTACTCGCGCATACGTACGACCAGGGCTCGTATACATGGAGAGGCAACGGACGGCAGTTAGAGCCCAACGTCCTGTTCATTGGCAGCTAACCGGCTAGGTCAGAACATAGGAAACAACATCGTCTTCACCGACAGCCCAGTGACTGGGTCAGAATGCGTCTTGTTCATCGGGAGCGAAACCACTGGTTCGGAACACGTCATGTTCATTGGGAGCCAGCCGTCCTGGACGGAACATCCAAAACGAGGCCTGGCGTACCACAGAACGGAGGAAACGGGCCTTCTGTTCGACCGCGTACGGTCGAAACGGGGTCCTGTTCATCGGGAAAGGTCTGGCGTACCGCAAAACGGTGGAAACGGACTTCTGTTTGAGCTCCTACGGTCGAAACGTGGTCCTATTGATCGGCGGTGTGGCGTACTGCAAAACGGAGGAAACAGACTTTTGTTTGACCTCCTACGGTCGAAACGGGGCTCCTGTTCATCGGGAGGGGTGTTGCGTACGGCAAAATGGGACTCCACGGGCTACTGTTCATCCACAATCTACTGCCTCGCTCCAGCCTCCACAGGCTATTGTTCATCCATCATCGACTTCCTCCAGCCTCCACCTGCTACTGTTCATCCACCATCGACTTTCTCCAGCCTCCACCAGCTATTGTTCATCCATGGGGTCATGTTCATCCAGCCTCCACCGGCTACTATTCATCCAGCCCTCCACGGGTCCTGTTCATCCAGCCTCCACCGACCACTGTTCAACTAGCCCTCCACGAGGTACTATTCAACCAGCCCTCCACGGGGTCCTGTTCAACCAGCCCCTCCATGAGGTCATGTTCAACCAGCCCTCCACGGGGTCCCTCCACCGGCTACTGTTCATCCACCCCTACCTCCTCGAACGGGGTCATGTTCATCCAGCGGCAACAGCCTCTACTACCACCGGATCCTGTTCATCCAACCCCCACCGGGAACTGTTCATCCAACCCCCACTGGGAATTGTTCATCAAGAGGCAGCTTCGATCGGCTTCACTTAGCAACAGTAGCGAAGGAATCACTTGTGTTCAGTTAACAGCAAGGGATCGATCGGGGTTTAGTAACGTAGCTAGTGCAATCACTCGGGTTCAGTTAGAGCCCAACACCTTGCTCGGGTTTAGTTAGAGTGCAATGCCTCACACACACGCGTGTACGTGTACGAGAGAAACGCATAAACCTTGGTGCATCGCTCGGCCCCGACCAACCACCGAACCGGGAACTCCCTGAAATTTTCTTTGCCTCGCTTCTACCATGATTTTTTCCGTCATGGACGACCCAAAGAATGTCATGCAGGTGTGTCTTCGGCCCGCCAAGGATGAAAAGCCCATTTTCTATCATGATTTTTTGTCATAGAAGTAGGAGCCCACAACATCTATGATGATACTAGGTTTTGTCACAATTATCATCATAGAAGTGTCATAAGCATGACGGGAAAAAATTCGTTCGGCAAAAATGTCATGGATGTGTCATTTTTTAGTGATTTGATATACATGTTATTCATGTGTTCCTTACTAATGCTCATAGTAGAGCATGGGTATTTGATACTGGTTCAGGTGCTCATATTTGTAACTCAAAACAGGAGCTACAGAATAAATGAATATTGGCTAAGGACAAGGTGACGATGCGCGTCGGGAATGGTTCCAAGGTTGATGTGATCGCCGTCAGCATGCTACCTCCACATCTACCTTTGGGGTTAGTTTTAGACCTCAACAATTGTTATTTGGTGCCAGCGTTGACCATGAACATTATATCTGGATCTTGTTTATTGTGAGAAGATTATTCATTTAAGTCAGAGAATAATGTTTGTTCTTATATGAGTAACATCGTTTATGGTCATGCACCCTTAGTGAATGGTCCATTCTTGTTGAATCTTGGTCGGAGTGATACACATATTCATAATGATAGTGCAACATACTTGTAGCACTGCCATTTAGGTCATATTGGTGTAAAAACGCATGAAGAAACTCCATGCGGATGGACTTTTGGTATCACTTTATTATGAATCATTTGATACTTGCGAACCATGCCTCATGGGTAAGATGACTAAACTCCGTTCTACAGAACAATGAAGCGAGCTAATGACTTATTCGAAATAATACATACCGATGTATGCGGTCTGACGAGTGTTGAAGCACGCAGCGGGTATCATTATTTTCTAACCTTCATAAATGATTTGGGTAGGTATGGGTATATCTACTTGATGAAACACAAGTCTGAAACATTTGAAAACTTCAAAGAATTTCAGAGTGAAGTGGAGAATCATCATAACAAGAAAATAAAGTTTCTACAATCTGATCACGAAGGTGAATATTTGAGTTACGAGTTTGGCCTTCATTTAAAACAATGTGGAATTGTTTCACAACTCATGCCACCTGGAACACCATAGCGTAATGGTGTGTATGAATGTCGTAACTGTACTTTATTATATATGGTGCATTCTATGATGTCTCTTACTGATTTGCCTTTATCATTTTGGGATTATGCATTAGAGGCAGTCACTTTCACGTTAAATAGGGCACCGTCTAAATCATTGAGATGACACCATATGAACATTGGTTTGGCAAGAAACCTAATCTGTCGTTTCTTAAAGTTTGGGGATGCGACACTTATGTCAAAAGGCTTCAGCCTGATAAGCTTGAACACAAGGCAGACAAATGCGTCTTGATAGGATGCCCTAAAGAAACTATTGGGTATACCTTCTACCACAGATCCGAAGGCAAGATCTTTGTTGCTAGGAATGGGTCATTTCTAGAGTAGGAGTTTCTCTCGAAAGAAGTGAGTGGGAGGAAAGTAGAACTTGATGAGGTAGTTGTACCTTCTCTCGAATTGGAAATTAGCACATTAGAGAAAACCATTCCTGTGATGCCTACACCAACTAGAGAAGAAGCTAACGATGATGATCATGAAACTTCGAATCAAGTTACTACTAAACCTCATAGGTCGACCAGAACACGTACCGCACCAGAGTGGAATGGTAATTCTGTCCCGGAAGTCATGTTGTTAGACAACGACGAACCTACAAACTATGAAGAAGCTATGATGAGCCCAAATTCCAACAAATGGCTTGAGGCCATGAAATCTGAGATAGGATCCATGTATGAGAACAAAGTGTGGACTTTGGTGGAATGCCCGATGATCAGCAAGCCATTGAGAATAAATGGATCTTCAAGAGGAAGACAGATGTTGATGGTAATATCATTGTCTACAAAGCTCGACTTGTCGCAAAAGGTTTTTGAGAAGTTCAAGGAGTTGACTACAATGAGACTTTCTCACCCGTAGCGATGCTTAAGTCCGTCAGAATCAGGAGCAATTGCCGCATTTTATGATTATGAAATCTGGCAAATGGACATCGAAACTGCATTCCTTAACATGTTTCTTAAATAAGAGTTGTATATGATGCAACCAGAAGGTTTTGTCGATCCTAAGGGTGCTAACAAAGTATGAAAGCTCCAGCGATCCATCTATGGACTAGTGCAAGCATCTCGGAGTTGGAATATATGCTTTGATGAGGTGATCAAAGCATTTGGTTTTATACAGACTTACAGTGAAGCCTGTATTTACAAGAAAGTGAGTGGGAGCTCTGTAGCATTTTTGATATTATATGTGGATGACATATTGCTGATTGGAAATGATATAGAATTTCTGGATAGCATAAAAAGATATTTGAATAAGAATTTTTCAATGAAATACCTCGGTGAAGCTGCTTACATATTGGGCATCAAGATCTATAGGGATAGATCGAGACCCTTAATAGGACTTTCACAAAGCACATACCTTGACAAAGTTCTAAAGAAGTTCAAAATGGACCAATCAAAGAAAGGGTTCTTGCCTGTGTTATAAGGTGTGAAATTGAGTCAGACTCAAAGTACGATCATGATAGAAGATAGAGAGAGAATGAAAGGCATTCCCTATGCCTCAGCCATAGGTTCTATAATGTATGTCATGTTGTGTACTAGACCTGATGTGTGTCTTGCCTTAAGTTTGGCAGGGAGGTACAAAGTAATCCAGGAGTGGATTACTGGATAGCGGTCAAGAATATCCTGACGTACCTGAAAAGGACCAAGGATATGTCTCTCGTTTATGGAGGTGACGAAGAGCTCGTCGTAAAGGGCTACATCGATTCTAGCTTCGACACAGATCCGGATGACTCTAAGTCACAAACCGGATACGTATTTATATTGAATGGTGGAGCTGTCAATTGGTGAAGTTCTAAGCAAAGCGTCATGGTGGGATCTACATGTGAACCAGAGTACATAGCTGCTTCGAAAGCAGCGCATGAAGGAGTTTGGATTAAGGAGTTCATATCCGATCTAGGTGTAATACCCAGTGCATCGGGTCCAATGACAAACTTTTGTGACAACACTGGAGCAATTGCCGTAGCCAAGGAGTCCGGGTTTCATAAGAGAACCAAACACATCAAGCAACGCTTCAACTCCATTCGTGAAAAGGTCAAGGATGGAGACTGCTACCTCTTGAGCACTGCGTTGGTTTTCCCTTGAAGAGGAAAGGGTGATGCAGCAAAGTAGCGTAAGTATTTCCCTCAGTTTTTGAGAACCAAGGTGTCAATCTAGTAGGAGGCTCCTCAAAAGTCCCACGCACCTACACAAACAAACAAGAACCTCGCAACCAACGCAATAAAGGGGTTGTCAATCCCTTCATGGTAACTTGCGAAAGTGAGATCTGATAGAGATAATAATATAAGATAAATATTTTTGGTATTTTTATGATATAGATTGGAAAGTAAAAGATGCAAATAAAAGTAGATGGCAAACTTATATGATAAAAGATAGACATGGGAGCCATAGGTTTCACTAGTGGCTTCTCTCAACATAGCATAAGTATTACGGTGGGTGAACAAATTACTGTTGAGCAATTGATAGAAAAGTGCATAGTTATGAGATTATCTAGGCATGATCATGTATATAGGCATCACGTCTGTGACAAGTAGATCGAAACGATTCTGCATCTACTACTATTACTCCACACATCGACCGACTCCTGCCTGCATCTAGAGTATTGAGTTCATGAAGAACAGAGTAACGCATTAAGAAAGATGACATGATGTAGAGGGATAAACTCATGCAATATGATATAAACCCCATCTATTTATCATCGATGGCAACAATACAATATGTGCCTTGCTGCCCCTGCTGTCACTGGGAAAGGATACCGCGAGATTGAACCCAAAGCTAAGCACTTCTCCGATTGCAAGAAATACCAATCTAGTAGGCGAAACCAAACTGATAATTCGAAGAGACTTGCAAAGATAACTAATCACACATAAAAGAATTCAGAGGAGATTCAAATATTTCTCATAGATAAACTTGATCATAAACCCACAATTCATCGGATCTCGACAAACACACCGCAAAAAGAGTTACATTGAATAGATCTCCAAGAAGATCGAGGAGAACTTTGTATTGAGATTCAAAGAGAGAGCAGAAGCCATCTAGCTAATAACTATGGACCTGAAAGTTTGTGGTAAACTACTCACAACTCATCGAAAGAGCCTTGGAGATGATTTAGAGGCCCTCCATGGTTGATTCGCCCTCCGGCGGAGCGCCGGCGAAGGCTCCAAGATGGGATCTCGTGGATACAGAAGGTTGCGGCGGTGGAATTACATTTTCGTGGTGCTCCTCGATGGTTTCAGGATACGGGAGTATATATAGGCGAAGGAGGTAGGTCGGTTGACACTCGAGGGGCCCACGAGGGTGGGGGGGCGCGCCGGGCACCCTCGTGGCCACCTCGTTTGTTGCTTGACGTCCACTCCAAGTCCCCTGGATTGCGTTTGTTCCAAAAAGATCGCTCCCTAAGGTTTTATTCCGTTTGGACTCCGTTTGATATTCCTTTTCTTCAAAACACTGAAATAGGCAAAAAAAACAGCAATTCGGGTTGGGCCTCTGGTTAGTACGTTAGTCCCAAAAAAGATATAAAAGTGTAAAGTAAAGCCCATAAACATCCAAAACGGGTAATATAATAGCATGGAACCATCAAAAATTATAGATATGTTGGAGACGTATCAAGCATCCCTAAGCTTCATTCCTGCTCGTCCTCGAGTAGGTAAATGATAAAAACAGAATTTTTGATGTGGAATGCTACCCAGCATAATTCTCAATATAATTTTCTTTATTGTGGCATGACTGTTCAGATCCAAATGATTCAAAATAAAAGTTCATATTGACATAAGAAATAGTAATACTTCAAGCATACTAATAAAGCAATCATGTATTCTCAAAATAGCATGGCTAAAGAAAGTTATCCCTACAAAATCATATAGTCTGGCTATGCTCTATCTTCATCACACAAAGTATTTAATCATGCACAACCCTGATGACAAGCCGAGCAATTGTTTCATACTTTAGTAATCTCAAACTTTTTCAACTTTCACGCAATACATGAGCGTGAGCCATGGACATAGCACTATATGTGGAATAGAATGGTGGTTGTGGAGAAGACAAAAGGAGGAAGATAGTCTCACATCAACTAGGCGTATCAACGGGCTATGGAGATGCCCATTAATAGATATCAATGTGAATGAGTAGGGATTGCCATGGAACGGATGCACTAGAGCTATAAATGTATGAAAGCTCAACAAAAGAAACTAAGTGGGTGTGCATCCAACTTGCTTACTCACGAAGACCTAGGGCATTTTGAGGAAGCCTATCATTAGAATATACAAGCCAAGTTCTATAATGAAAAATTCCAACTAGTATATGAAAGTGACAACATAGGAGACTCTCTATCATGAAGATCATGGTGCTACTTTGAAGCACAAGTGTGGTGAAAATGATAGAAGCATTGTCCCTTCTCTCTTTTTCTCTCATTTTTTTTAATTTGGCCTTTCTCTTTTTATTTTATTTGGCCTTTATCTTTTTTTATTTTGTAAAGTTCGAAGTCTCATCCCGACTTGTGGGGGGATCATAGTCTCCATCATCCTTTCCTCACTTGGGACAGTGCTCTAATAATGAAGATCATCACACTTTTATTTACTTAGAACTCAAGATTACAACTCGATACTTAGAACAAAATATGACTCTATATGAATGCCTCCGGC
Source organism: Triticum dicoccoides (assembly GCF_002162155.2). Taxonomy (NCBI): domain Eukaryota; kingdom Viridiplantae; phylum Streptophyta; class Magnoliopsida; order Poales; family Poaceae; genus Triticum; species Triticum dicoccoides. The sequence goes on from NC_041393.1 coordinate 147,364,372, forward strand.
AGTGTACCAGGATATGCAATGAATCAAGAGTGACATGTGTGGAATTATGAACGTGGCTTTGCCACAAATACGATGTCAACTACATGATCATGCAAGAGCAATATGACAATGATGATGCGTGTCATAATAAACGGAACGGTGGAAAGTTGCATGGCAATATATCTCGCAATCGCTATGGAAATGCCATAATAGGTAGGTATGGTGGCTGTTTTGAGGAAGGTATATGGTGGGTGTATGGTACCGGTGAAAGTTGCACGGCACAAAAGAGGCTAGCAATGGTGGAAGGGTGAGAGTGCGTATAATCCGTGGACTCAGCATTAGTCATAAAGAACTCATATACTTATTGCAAAAATCTACAAGTCATTGAAAACAAAGTACTACGCGCATGCTCCTAGGGGGATAGATTGGTAGGAAAAGATCATCGCTCATCCCCGACCGCCACTCATAAGGAAGACAATCAATAAATAAATTATGCTCCAACTTCATCACAAAGCGGTTCACCATACGTGCATGCTACGGGAATCACAAACTTCGACACAAGTATTCTTTAAATTCACAATTACCCAACTAGCAGGACTCTAATATCACCATCCTCATATCTCAAAACAATTGTCAAGCATCAAATTGATCATAGCATCCAATTCACTTTCTATGATAGTTTTTATTATACCCAACTTGGATGCCCATCATTCTAGGACCAATTTTATAACCATAGAAAATACCATGCTGTTCTCAAAGACTCTCAAAATAATATAAGTGAAGCATTAGAGATCAACAATTTCTAGAAAATAAAGCCACCACCGTGCTCTAAAAGGTATAAGTGAAGCACTAGAGCAAAACTATCTAGCTCAAAAGATATAAGTGAAGCACATAGAGTATTCTAATAAATTCCAAATCAAGTGGGTTTCTCCCAAAAGGCGTGTACAGCAAGGATTATTGTGGTAATCTAAAAAGCAAAGACTAATATCATACAAGACACTCCAAGAAAAACACATATCATGTGGCGAATAAAAATATAGCTCCAAGTAAAGTTACCGATAGACGAAGACGAAAGAGTGGATGCCTTCCGGGGCATCCCCAAGCTTAGGCTTTTGGTTATCCTTGAATATCTTGGGGTGACATGGGCATCCCCAAGATTAGGCTCTTGCCACTCCTTATTCCATAGTCCACCAAATCTTTACCCAAAACTTGAAAACTTCACAACACAAAACTCAACAGGAAATCTCCTAAGCTCTGTTAGTGCAAGAAAGAAAAATCACCACATAAGTTACTGTAATGAACTCATTATTTATTTATATTGGTGTTAAACCTACTGTATTCCAACTTCTCTATGGTTCATACCCCCCCCCCCACCGATACTAGCCATAGATGCATCAAAATAAGCAAACAACACACAAAAAACAGAATCTGTCAAAAACAGAACAGTCTGTAGCAATCTGCAACTTTCGAATACTTCTGGAACTCTAAAAATCCTACCAAAATAGTAAGTCCTGGTAAATTTTTCTATTGATCTACAGCAAAACGAATCAATGCAAAATCACGTTTCTGTGATTTACTAAAATTATTTTCGTGCGTGCAAAAGTTCTGCTTTTCAGCAGAATCAAAATAACTATCACCGTAGGTTATCCGATAGGTTCTACTTGGCACAAACACTAATTAAAACATAAAACCACATCTAAACAGAATCTAGATGATTTATTTATTGAATAACAGCAAGGAAAAATATTGGGTTGTCTCCCAACAAGCACTTTTCTTTAAAGCCTTTTAGCTAGGCATTGATAATTTTAATGATGCTCAAATGAAAGACAAGAATTGAAGCAGAGAGCATCATGAAACACATGACGACCACATCTAAGTCTAACATACTTCCTATGCATAGGCATCTTATAGAAAAACAAATTATCATAGCAAGCAAAAACTAACATATGCAAGGAAATGGAAAGGAACATTAGCAATCTCAACATAACGAGAGGTAATTCAGTAACATGAAAATTTCTACAACCATATTTTCCGCTTTCATAATAATTACATGTGGGATCATAATCATATTCAACAAAATAGCTATCACATAAAATATTTTCAACACGATCCACATGCATGCAAAGTTGACACTCTTCCAAAATAGTGAGATTATCATTAACTAAAGTCATGACCTCTCCAAACCCACTTTTATCAAAAACTTCATAAGATTGAACATTATCAAAATATGTGGGATCTAAAGTTGACACTCTTCCAAACCCACTTTCAGTATATTGAAAACATTATTATCAATCTCATATTCATCATTGGGCTTAAATAAATTTTCAAGATAACAAGAACAATCACCCCAATCATGATCATTGCAACAAGTAGTAGACATAGCAAAACTGACATCCCCAAGCTTAGGGTTTTGAATATTATTAGCAAAATTGACATCAAGAGAATTTATAGTAAAATCATTGCAACGATGCTTTTTATTCAAGGAGTTATCGTGAATCTCTTCATAAATTTCTTCATCATAATTTTCAGATTCACGAATTTCGAGCAAAGCTTCATAAAGATAATCTAGTGCACAAAACTCACTAGCAATTGGTTCATCATAATTGGATCTCTTAAAAAGATTAGAAAGCGGATGAGGATTCATAGACTTTTAGCAAGCGAAGATGCAAGCAAAAATAAGGCACATGGAGACACAAGATCGAACGGAAGAGGGGCGAAGAAAAGGCAAAGGTGAAGTGGGGGAGAGGAAAACGAGAGGCAAATGGCAAATAATGTAATGTGAGGGATAAGAGTTTGTGATGGGTACTTGGTATGTCTTGACTTGTGCGTAGACTCCTCGGCAACGGTGCAAGAAATCCTTCTTGCTACCTCTTGAGCACTGCATTGGTTTCCCTTGAAGAGGAAAGGGTGATGCAGCAAAGTAGCGTAAGTATTTCCCTCAGTTTTTGAGAACCAAGGTATCAATCCAGTAGGAGGCTCCTCAAAAGTCCCACGCACCTACACAAACAAACAAGATCCTCGCAACCAACGCGATAAAGGGGTTGTCAATCCCTTCACGTTAACTTGTGAAAGCGAGATCTGATAGAGATAATAATATAAGATAAATATTTTTGGTATTTTTATGATATAGATTGGAAAGTAAAAGATGCAAATAAAAGTAGTTGGCAAACTTATATGATAAAAGATAGACCCGGGGGCCATAGGTTTCACTAGTGGCTTCTCTCAACATAGCATAAGTATTACGGTGGGTGAACAAATTATTGTCGAGCAATTGATAGAAAAGTGCATAGTTATGAGATTATCTAGGCATGATCATGTATATAGGCATCACGTCCGTGAAAAGTAGATCGAAATGATTCTGCATCAACTACTATTACTCCACACATCGACCGACTCCTGCCTGCATCTAGAGTATTAAGTTCATGAAGTACAGAGTAATGCATTAAGAAAGATGACATGATGTAGAGGGATAAAGTCATGCAATATGATATAAAACCCATCTTTTTATCCTCGATGGCAATAATACAATACGTGTCTTGCTGCCCTTGCTGTCACTGGGAAAGGATACCGCAAGATTGAACCCAAAGCTACGCACTTCTCCCATTGCAAGAAAGTCAATCTAGTAGGTCAAACCAAACTGATAATTCGAAGAGACTTGCAAAGATAACTAATCACACATAAAAGAATTCAGAGGAGATTCAAATATTTCTCATAAATAAACTTGATCATAAACCCACAATTCATCGGATCTCGACAAACACACCGCAAAAAGAGTTACGTCGAATAGATCTCCAAGAAGATCAAGGAGAACTTTGTATTGATATTCAAAGAGAGAGAAGAAGCCATCTAGCTAATAACTATGGACCCGAAGGTCTATGGTAAACTACTCACAACTCATCGGAGAGGCCTTGGAGATGATGTAGAGCCCCTCCATGGTTGATTCCCCCTCCGGCGGAGCACCGGCGAAGGCTCCAAGATGGGATCTCGCTGATACAGAAGGTTGCGGCGGTGGAATTAGGTTTTCGTGGTGCTCCTCGATAGTTTCAGGGTACGGGAGTATATATAGGCGAAGGAGGTAGTTCGGTTGATGCTCGAGGGGCCCACGAGGGTGGGAGGCGCGCCCACCCCCAGGGGGCGTGCCGGGCACCCTCATGGCCACCTCGTTTTTTGCTTGACGTCCGCTCCAAATCCCCTGGATTGCGTTTGTTCGAAAAAGATCGCTCCCGAAGGTTTCATTCCGTTTGGACTCCGTTTGATATTCCTTTTCTTCGAAACACTGAAATAGGCAAAAAAATAGCAATTCGGGCTAGGCCTCCGGTTAGTAGGTTATTCCCAAAAATGGTATAAAAGTGTAAAGTAAAGCCCATTGAAAGAACATGTGGTGCCCCCATGTTTGGTTTTGGCAATTGACGACAATCTCTATGGACTAATGGTTGTCTTGAGTTATATTTGAAGGATTTGTCAATAGGCTTTTCTTGAAGTCCATGTGTTGGTTTCAAGGAGTTTATGAGTTGACCAAGGTGCTATTAAGGAATTATCCAAAGATTGGTCATGTGAGTGTTGAGCTTATTGCAAGCATGTCTTGAAGAAGAAGGTTGTGTGATCATTCATGTTTACCTTCAAGACATCATACAAATGAAGAGAGTTGCAAAGATTCAGGGTTGATCAAGACTAAGTCAAGAGTGAATCAAGTTGATCAACTCACAAAGCGTAGAAGATGTCCCGAGAGGGATCAAGTGATCCCATGGTATGGTAAGCATTGTCCATTACACTTTGTGTACTAACCCATGGTCTATGTGAGAGTTCTATGTGGGGTTAGGTACGTATCCATGGGCTTGCGTCAAGAGGAAGATATCATACAACCCATGGAAAGGATGACATCAAGTGGTGATCGTCATCAAGATTGCCGTGTGCAAGTTCAAGTGGAGCATCATGAAGAGATCAAGTGCTTGAATCTTGCCATCCATTGTGGTGTCAATGGACTTGTGAAGATGTGGTGAAGAGTGGCTCACCCATAGTGAACTATGGGCGAGCAATCATCTAGTCTTCATCGAGCCAACGCAATCAAGAAAGGTGGTCCAACTTGAGGGAGTCAAGATCGTCATCATCTAGCTCAAGTGGACCATGTGCAAGGCAAAGGTTTGCCCTTGATAGGTTTTCTATTTTACCGGTCTCGTGGTGGTAGTTGGGAGACCGGGTTATAGGATCGTTTGCCATACTATCAAGGGGGGCTCTCAAGTTGGTAGCTTGATCGTATCGTTAGTAGAGAGCTCAAACCATTGCATCCTTGCATCATCTTTCTTGGTTCTTGTTTGGTTCTCTTTGTGAGTCTTAGAGCTTATGGTCATCTTGATGACAAGTTTGAGTTCATCGAAAACGGAGTTCGCATGCGTCTTCTATGATGTTTTCGGTGTTGGAGGTTTTATCATTCTTATCGGAGGAAGGGTTCTCACCATTTTCTTATGGGCCTTTTATAATTTGCTTCTTATTGATATTTATTTAAATATTGTGTTAGCCCTTGCCGCTATCTTTCCAACAAACTTGGTTTCATCGAATTCGGAGTCCGTTTGCAAAAGTTGTGGCAGTTTTGGTGTTCTGAAAAGGCTACAGCGGTACTACCACGAATTGGAGCGGGTGTAATTTTTTACTACCGCTCCAGAGCGGTACTATCGCGGCTTCTACAGCGGTAGTACCGCTCAGGACCAAAAACTCGTCCCAAGTCTTGCGGTGGTAGGCCCGGATGTAATTTTTTAGTACCGCTCGCAAGCAGTAGTACCGCTACCCTTAGCAGTAGTACCGCTACCCCTAGCGGTAGTACTGTGAGGTCAAGCGGTACTACCGCTCCGATGGTTCTTTTGGCCTTTTGTGCCTCCTCGCTGTTGTGTTTCAAAGGGGTACTACCGCCCTAGCGGTAGTACCGCTCCTTGGAGCGGTAGTACCGCTCTGTGCGGGCTGTGAGCATAACGGTTGCATTTTTCCCCACATATAAAAGGGGGTGTTCTTCCCCAATGAACCTTATCTTTGAGCTCGTGTTCTTCCCTCATTGTTGACCTTCTTCAAGCTTGCTAACTCTTAATCCCTCCATGGATTCTTGCTAGTTTTTGAGGGAAACGAGAGAGGAGATCTAGATCCACGTTTCCACGTTTCCACCAATCACTTTCTCCTCTAAGTGAAGGGAACCCCTTGGATCTAGATCTTGGAGTTCTTCGTGTTCTTCTTTCGTTCTTCCTCTCATTTTCCTCCCTAGCATTAGTTGCTTTGGTGGGATTTGGGAGAGAAGGACTTGGACACTCCGTGTGCCTTGCCATTGCATTTGGTGCATCGGTTTGAGTTCTCCACGTGATACATGGAAGTTACAAGTTGAGAAGCTTATTACTCTTGGGTGCTTGGTGCCCTTGAGCTTGTTCCTCTTGGGTGCTCGAACGCCCTAGACGGTTGGTGGTGTTCGGAGCTCAATCATTGTGGTGTAAAGCTCCGGGCAAGCGTCGGGGTCTCCAATTAGGTTGTGGAGATCGCCCCGAGCAATTTGACAGGTTCCGGTGACCGCCCCCAAGGGTTGCCAAAGTGTACGGGTTCGGTGACCGCCCCCAAGGGTTGCCATTTGTACGGGTTCGGTGACCGCCCTCAAGGGTCCCTTAGTGGAATCACGGCATCTTGCATTGTGCGAGGGCGTGAGGAGATTACGGTGGCCCTAGTGGCTTCTTGGGGAGCATTGTGCCTCCACACCGCTCCAAACGGAGATTAGCATCCGCAAGGGTGTGAACTTCGGGATACATTGTCGTCTCCGCGTGCCTCGGTTATCTCTTACCCGAGCCCTTTACTTATGCACTTTACTTTGTGATAGCCATATTGTTCTTTGTCATATATCTTGCTATCACATAGTTGCTTATCTTGCTTAGCATAAGTTGTTGCTGCACATAGGTGAGCCTAGTTGCCGTAGGTCTTGTGCTTGACAAATTAACCGTTAGGTTTATTCCGCTTTGTTCAAGCCTAAACGGTAATTATTTTAAAGCGCCTATTCACCCCCCCCCCCCTCTAGGCGACATCCACGATCTTTCAATTGGTATCAGAGCCTCGTATCTCTTTATAGGGCTTAACCGCCTAGAGAGGAAGGATGTCGACTAGGGGCTTAGGATTCTCTGACACTCTTAGTTTCGACGGCACAAATTTTGATGTTTGGGTAATTCGCTTGCTTAATCTCTTTAGGGTCATGGACCCAAATTTAGAGCGAATTGTAGATATGGGTTTTTCTCCTCCAAAGGATCCCCAAAGATTATCTTTAGTGGATGAGAAAAACTCTTATCTCAATGCTCAAGCTTCTAATGTGCTTTTTGATGCTGTGAGCAATTTAGTTATTTTTCAACTCATGTCGTTCCGGGATGCTCATGAGTTGTGGACAAAGCTTCAAGATAAATATGGTGTGTCCAATATTTGTGGGGATGATTGTTCTCCCTCCACCTCCGGTCCTATAGTCTTATCAACTTCTTCTACTTCACCTATATGTGGTTTGCCACAAGGTAATGATATGGTGAGTAGTGTTGGTCATTGCAATGATGATAGTATGCTTATTGTGGATGATCCTTCATCACTATCTTATTGCAATGCTCCCTCTTTGGGCTTTAACACTTCGAGCACTCCAAATGTTTCACATGCTTGTGTTGATAGTCCTTGCATATCATGCAGAAATTGCTTGACTAGATCTCATGATGATATGCTTGCTATGTCTTGTTGCCATGATAAAAATGCATCTATTTCCTCAAATTGTTGTGATAACAATGTAGAGGAAACCGAACACTCTATGGAACAAGATGTGGTGTTTAATGGTGCCTCTAGGGATCCTACATCATCATGTATTGCTTTTTGCCTTATGGCTAAGGCATCAAAGGTATCTCCTACTTTGTACCCCAATATGTCTCTTGATGATGATGTTGATGCTAATGATGATGAGGATAACGATGAAGAGAATGATAATGTTGCCTCCTTAAAAACTAAGGGGGAAATGATTTTTAAAGCTCTTCATAAAAATAAAATTGCTCGTTCCAACTTCATGGAAATAATGTCCATTGCCATTGATGGCAAGAAATACATTGTGGAGTTGGAATCTCATCTAGAGGAGCATGAGGTCACCATTGAGAAAATGGAAGCTCATGGGCGTGATTACGCAAATGAGATCGCGGAGCTATCTCAAGCTCTTGAACATGAACAAACCACCTCCGAATCTCTTCAGGAGACTTTTGCTCTAGAACTATCTAGAGTGAGGGAAACTCATGATAGAGCTCTTGAGGTAGTCAATGATTTCAAAACTAAAAATGCTAAGCTTGAAGTTTCTCATGCTAGAATCCTTGAGGATTTTGAGCACCTCGAAAATGGCTCAAGGGTCATCAAGGGTGAGCTCATCAAACTCACCGAGTCTCATGCTCAACTTGAAGCTTCTTATTTAAAAGAGCTTGCCAAGTTGTCCTCTCCTATTGTTGTAAATGATGATGCTTGTGCTACTAACTCTGTTACTTGTGAAGCATCCATTTTGAAGGAGAATGTTGAGCTACGGGCTCAATTTGAGTTGCTATCTAGCGATTATGGGAAATTGGAAGAAAGCCATGAAAAGCTCTCAAGCTCTCATGATGATCTTCTAGTATCCCATAATGTTCTAAAGGTATCTCATGAGGCCATGATTGCTAAGTTAACATCAAGTGAGCCTCATGTGGATACTAGCACTACTTCTAGTCAAAATAGTATATTGCCATGTGCTAGTCCTTGTAATTAATCTACTCACAATGTTGGTACATCTTGTGATGAATTGCTTTCCTCGCCTTGTTGCTCTAACGATGAAGCTTATAATTCCTCTAGTACTTGTGTTGAGACTAACCATGTAGAGGAAATCAAAGAGCTCAAGGCCCAAGTCACTTCTTTGAAGAAAGACTTGGAAAAGAGTCATCAAGGGAAATCCACACTCAACAATATCTTGAGTGTGCAAAAATCCCCCGATGACAAAGGTGGACTTGGATTCAACTCCAATAAGAAGAAGAAGTCCAAGATGAACAAAAGGAAGGGCCAAGAACAAGTAAAGAATTTGGCCAAGATTGTTTGCTTCAAGTGCAAAGTAGAAGGGCATCATGTTAGATCTTACCCATTGAAGAAGAAGGCCATTAGTGTCAAGCAACAAGGGAAGAGGGCACAAGTTAAATCTCATGCTCAACCTCAAGTTGAAGAAAGGCCTCTTCCCAAGAAGACTCAAGTTAATGCCTCTCTTGTTGATAAATCAAGTGAGAAGAAAGTGAAGAGTAGACGTTGCTACTTATGTCGTGAGAAAGGCCATGTCGCTTCTTCATGCACTAGTGGTGTGACGCCCGGATAAGTAAGCTACAGTAACTCTACTAATGATGCCATGTCACCACGATCACTGTTGATAAGCTCGCGTTGATTCAAACCCCGTTCAAATTCAAATTTAAAATCAAGTCAAACTATAAATTTTTTCAAATGTCAAAACTAAAATGTTCACGGTGTGGAAAATAATCCCTGGATATTTACCATGTGGAAACCCATATTTTAAAGGTTTTTAAATGACCTTAAATGTTCTAAATAGTAGCAAAGACAACTATTTAAATGCCTTTGGTATTTTATAAAATACTAAACTATTTTATGTCAGGGTAAAACTTTTTATAATTGTGGATTGTTCTGAAACATTATTTTAGGGGTTATAGTCATATTTTACTAAACTAAAAATAAAGTGCAACTAAAATAAAACAGAAAAGAAATAGAAAACAAAAGGAAAAAGACAAAAGAAAAAACAAAACAAAACTAATCTACTGGGCCATGTGACCCATTAGCCCAAGAAAACAGCCCGGCCCACCCCTGCCATCCCCTTCCCGTCGCTACAGGGGACGGAGGGGGCCGTGGCAGCCATCCATGGTGCCTTGGCCGCGGTGGCGGCCATCAGCGACCCCTGCCCCGCCTACAAGGCCCCGTCAACGCCCCTGAAACCCTAGCCCCCTCGCAGTCCTTCCCCCCTCGCGCCCTTGGCTCTCTCTCTCGCGCGCGCCCAACTGAGCCCCTCGTCGCTGCCGTCCCGTCACTGCCACGGCCAGCCAAGGCGCCCGGGAGGACCACCGTCGTCTTCCTCTTCGGCTACGGGGGCGCGTTCAAGCCCGGAGCCACCACGTCGACTGGATCGACCCATCTTCTTCCTCAGTCGTCGCCGCTGTTCTTCATCGATCCGTCGCCTCTGCAGCTCCTAAGCCACCAATGGGCCTCCGTGTGCCTCAGAGCTCCTCGTCCGATTCCCCCTCTTCTCTGGCTCGATCCGTTCCGTTTGTGGCCGTCCCGTGAGCTTTGTCCACCATGGCAAAAGTTCAGTGTCCGCGTACGTGCACGCTGCTGCTCCTCTGTTGCTGATGCGTGTTGCTGCTGCTTTCTACCTACTGTTGCTTGCCGCTGCTCGCGCCGTCACGTCGTGCCCGCGCTCGCTGGCCTCTGGCACGACCGGTTGCGCCCGGCCGCGCCTACGCGCGTGCCCGCCTTCGCGTGGCCTCGCCCCCATGCGTGCTCCCGCGTCGCATCACGACCGCTGCTGCTGCTGATTGTTGTTGCCGCTAGGTGCTTCTTCTCCTAGCTGTCGCTGCTTGCTGCTCTTTCGGCTGCCTTGTGCGTTGCTGCTTCTCTTACTCCACTGCTTGTTCCTGCTGCTACCTAGCCGCTGCTTCTGCTGATGTTTTGCTATTGTTACTCTGCTTTGCTAGCTGCCTGCTATTACGCTAATGCTAATGGCCATGGCCGGGCACATGCTTGTGTGCGTGTTTGTGCAAAGCCACCAACAGTCGGCCGATGCAAATTAGCTTAGGGGCTGATTACTAGTTAGGTTAACTGCTAACCGATGACAATGACCCCCACTCTTAGTTAATCTAATTAAATTAGAGTCTAGTTAACCTTAGACAATGACATGTGGGACCCACTTACACTATTCATATGTTGACCAGTCAACATTTGACCGGGTCAACCCAACCCCACTGACCCCACCTGTCATACACTATGGCTACAATAGCACTAGGTGACAAAATTATAATCTATTTTATTTTCGAATTAAATAAATTCTAAAAATGATTAAATCTTTAAAAATTAATATAAAGTAAACTGTAGCTCGGATGGAAAAACTTTGTACATGAAAGTTGCTCAGAACGAAGAGACGAATCCAGATACGCTGCCCGTTCGTTCGCCACGCGTCCCTAGCATAGTGAACCAGCAAAATTTCACCTCCGGTTCATCTGTCCAAAAACGTGAAATGCCGGGGATATTTTCCCGGATGTTTCCCCCCTTCATCGATATCACCTACTACCGCGTTAGGGCAAACCTAACACCGCGTATTGTCTTGTTACGCTTTGTGATGCTTTGATTGCTCTGTTATTTATTGTGTTCCCTCTCCGCTACTTCTTTCCGATAGACCTCGAGACTGTCGGCGACCCCCAGTTCGACTACGGTGTTGACAACTCGTCCTTCTTGCCAGAGCAACCAGGCAAGCCCCCCCTTGATCACCAGATATCGCCTATTCTTCTCTATACTGCTTGCATTAGAGTAGTGTAGCATGTTACTGTTCGGTTACTCCTATTCTGTTGCATAGCCTGTCATTGTTGCTACAGTCATTGATACCTTACCCGCAATCCTAAATGCTTAGTATAGGATGCTAGTTTATCATCATTGGCCCTACATTCTTGTCAGTCTGCCTTGCTATACTATTGGGCCGTGATCACTCGGGAGGTGATCACGGGTATATACTATACATATATACATACTACAGATGGTGACTAAAGTCGGGTCCGCTCAAAGAGTACCCGCGAGTGATTCACGGATTGGGGGCTGAAAGGACCTTTGTCCCGACGGCCCTCTGTGTGGATCTTTGTGGCGGAGCGACAGGGCAGGTTGAGACCACCTAGGCGAGAGGTGGGCCTGGCCCTGGTCGACGTCCGTGGTTGCTTCATAATAACACGCTTAACGAGATCTTGGTATTTGATCTGAGTCTGGCCATTTGGTCTATACGCGCTAACCAACTACGTGGGAAAGATATGGGCACTCGACGTCGTGGTATCAGCCGAAGCCTTCTAGACGTCAGCGACTGAGCGGCGCGTGCCGGATTGGAACGTAAGCCTGCTCTTGTATTAGGGGGCTAGTTCTGCTTTCGGCCGCCCACGCAATGTGCAGGTGTGCAATGGGCGATGGGCCCAGACCCCTGCGCCATAGGAGTTAGACCGGCGTGCTGACCTCTCTGTTAGGCCTAGGTGGGGCTGCGACGTGTTGATCTTCCAAGGCCGGGCATGACCCAGGAAAGTGTGTCCGGCCAAATGGGATCGAGCGTGTTGGGTTATGTGGTGCACCCCTGCAGGGAAGTTTATCTATTCGAATAGCCGTGTCCCTCGGTAAAAGGACGACCCGGAGTTATACCTTGACCTTATGATAACTAGAACCAGATACTTAATAAAACACACCCAGACAAGTTCCACAGATAACCCGGTGATCGCTTTTCCACAGGGCGACGAGGGGAGGATCGCCGGGTAGGATTATGCTATGCGATGCTACTTGGAGGACTTCAATCTACTCTCTTCTACATGCTGCAAGACGGAGGCTACCAGAAGTGTAGTCTTCGATAGGATTAGCTATCCCCCTCTTATTCTGGCATTCTGCAATTCAGTCCACCGATATGGCCCTTTACACACATACCCATGCATATGTAGTGTAGATCCTTGCTTGCGAGTACTTTGGATGAGTACTCACGGTTGCTTTCTCCCCCCTTTTCCCCCCTTTCCTTTCTTTCTGGTTGTCACAACCAGATGCTGGAGTCCAGGAGCCAGACGCCACCGTCGACGACGACTCCTACTACGCTGGAGGTGCCTGCTACTACGTGCAGGCTGCTGACGACGACCAGGAGTAGTTTAGGAGGATCCCAGGCAGGAGGCCTGCGCCTCTTTCGATCTGTATCCCAGTTTGTGCTAGCCTTCTTATGGCAAACTTGTTTAACTTATGTCTGTACTCAGATATTGTTGCTTCCGCTGACTCGTCTATGATCGAGCACTTGTATTCGAGCCCTCGAAGCCCTGGCTTGTAATATGTTGCTTGTATGACTTATTTATGTTTTTAGAGTTGTGTTGTGATATCTTCCCGTGAGTCCCTGATCTTGATCGTACACGTTTGTGTGCATGATTAGTGTACGATTGAATCGGGGGCGTCACAAGTTGGTATCAGAGCCGACTGCCTCTTGGAATCCCCTTTCCAACTCCTTGGCCGAAGTTGAGTCTATTCGATGAAAACTATCTTGCTAACATGGTTGTGCGGCCAATGGGCCCACGTCGCCATTGGGTGGTATTAGGACCTTTTATTCCTCGACCTATACTCTGGGACTCTGATCTCTCTTCTATTCGGGTTAAATGATTTTGCCAAAAACAAAACTAACTTAAGTTCTCGAAAATACTTTCTCCCAGAGACCCCCTCAATTCGGATCGCCCGCTGCACTAAAAGATTCCGAAGTTACTCTACAATGTTCTTTCAAGTCTTTGTGCCATCGCATTTGCGATTTCCTTCTGCCATCAACCCCTATGAAAACTGCATACACTTGCCATTCATGCTATCATTCCCCAGCTGGTCTTGTTATTACAAGATACCCCGAAATACCCGTCGTTGTTTTGATAATCCTTTGAGCTTACTGCCTTGTTGTTCTTTGTCACCTGAATACCCCTACGGATAATTCTCGCACTTATCGAGTATCCGCTCATTCCCCAGTTGTTCATGTGTTTCACAATGGTCTTCGAAATAGTATTCGATCCTGCAAAAATCCTTAGTAGCTTATCGCTCTGCAATACTTGTCTGCTTGCATGATGGATGCTTTCCATATGTCTGGCAATATTCGTTAGTATCCTTAGGCACCGTCATTTTGATCCTATTGATTCAACATGAGTGTGAATGCACGTAATCATTAGTTGATCCTTTTAGATTATCTTCTCGGCTCAGACGGCAATTTAAACATGAGCTGGTTCTCAACCAATCTAATTGCCGTTGATTGTACCCGTAAGGCTATTCAACTTATCCATCCCTAATCAGAACATTGCTTCTGATCCCTTGATTTGAAAATCATAATTCCTTTGCATTTGAGCTCTAGATTAGTCAGTTGTTTCTATAATCCAATGCCTTTGCAGTGTTACTTTCTCTGGTTGTGTGTCGATGCTCACATCAGCCCCGTTGTGGACCGTCGTACCCATTGCCGGATTATTATCCGACAGTGTCCTTCACAACCAAAATTATTATGAGTTCTTTACCCGATACATAATGCCTTTGGTAAATTGTATCCTCTACTTTTGTTAACCATGCTCTACTTTTGAGCTTGTGTTATTTACTCCTGAAGTTCATGGTATATGTTCTAAGAAGCCCCGATGGGTTGAACCTATGCCTTCCTTAATATGTGTGAACTCAGAAGTTTTCACGGGTCATACTCATCTAATATTTCACCAGGTAAAACTTTCAACACTAATGCCATTATCAAAACGAGAAGTGAATGTAAGGTTATGCCTTGGAGAAGTGGGAGTCGACCTTGAAATTTGTGTTCATGCCCATGGACCCGAGGTGGAACTTATCATGGAAGCTTCTTGTAGTAATAATAATCACCTTGTGATAACTTCTTCTCTTATCTATGCTTGGTCCTTTGCAATCGTGGTTCCGACCATGATTGTTTTTCTTTGGTCCCATTTCTCGGACGAGTTAAATCGCTTGTCTTATGCAGATCAATGTGCCTGCCCAACCCCAATTTTGCTCAACCTTTGAGTATTCCCCTATGGTATCTCGAGAATATTATGGAATTGCATAACTTCTTATGGATTCTTCATCAACTATTATTCCTCACTGGTTCCAATTTTCTTGGGTTCAGGGTTGTCGTCAACCGAGAACACCGAATAGTGAATCGAGTCCGCACTCCGATTCAATAACTCTAAGTGATTTTCGTTGCTTACAAGTTTATTAACCCTTCAAGTCATCCCAAGCCTGATCGGTTATATCATTATCGTACTAAATTTTAACTGTGCTACTTGTCCCTTCTCCCGGTAGCAAATTTTTCTGACGATGAGCTAAGCTTACGCCCATCTTCCTCGTCATATCATTTCTTCTTGAACAACAAACTTGATTTCGAGTTTGTGTCATACCCTTGGTTCCAATAACCTTTCACTTCATCATTCCTATGACTTGATGTCATCACCGGTTGATCACATCTTCATGAAATCTCTCAACAAATGTGTCATGATCATCATCAGCATTCTGAGATCTTCTAGGATATCAATTGAATTCATGATGAGAAATACCATCCTTGCCCTTGATGAATTTTATTATCATCGACCACTTTATTGCCTTCCCACCAACACAGCTTGTTCGTGTTTGGTGTTATACCTTGAGTTCCCTCCCATCCAGGAATTGTTCTTCTTTACTCGGAACATTACCATCTCTTATGTCATCAATGTTGTGAGAATTACACCACCTCTTAAGAATTTGTGATACAGGGATGCTTCTCACCATCACCATTCTTTGTTTAGTCCCCGTGTTGAGTGAACTCTGTCGTGCAAATTTAATATCTCTAGCAACCCTATTGCTTCAGAGTTATTAGACAATAATTCCAATTTGGTGTGTTGGTTGCTCAATCGCCATTCTGACGTTGGGCGTGCAACCCAGCCCATATTCCGGGTGCACCTTTCAACCAATGTTTAATTATGTATGTTTTCCTCGAGCATACATCATTATATCATTTGATCTGAAAAATGTTATCTCCTTTTTCACACAACTGTGGAAATCCACCTTTTTGTAAATCTCGAGGATTGTCGCAGACTCCATCAGCTACCCCCTCACCCTTTCCCTTGGTTTAATGATGAACCCTTGTTTCAGAACTTGCTTCCATAGTTCTTTTCCTTGAGAACCTTGCAATGTCATCTCGACAATTTGGGTTGCACCTTTCTTCTCAGGCATCCTGAGTCTGAGGTATCTTGCCACCTATCAGAACTGAATCTCGGTCTGATATGATGGTTGGAACATAATTCCAAGAGTTATAACTTTGGTCTTTATATGACCCGGTAAGGTGGTGTCATTCCTAGCCCACCTGGCCAGAGGCCCTATTGTTATAGTATCCTTTTTTAACAAGGTTAACCATTTTTCCATGAGGAAATTGAATGCCTTGTTTACTAAGTTTATCATGATGGATCCTTCGTGTATCCGAAGTCCGACCTTTGCTTGAAGACCATGTCAATGCTATCTCGAAGCATGTATGTGGTACTCCTATCTTCAATAAGAACACTTGTAGCACAATGCTAAATGTTTCTTGATCAATTATCCAAACACCGTTTTATGGGTAATGTCATGAAAATTCTCTCCCCTTTCCTAAAGGGTTTTATACAATTATATCCTGCCATGGGTATTATGCTCTGCTTGTCCTTGAGAAGGATATACCCCTGAAATATGTGTTTAAACACATTTTCCTTTCTATTGTTCTATTTGATCTGATAATCATATTTTCCTTTTATTGTTTGGTTTAACCTTTCTTGTGATCTATATGATCTAAGCAACAATATTCCCCTTCTTATGTAAACACCTCGGTGTACAAATCTGTTAGTAAGACCCTGTTCCTTTTGTTGATGACCTTCCGGTAATCATCGATGGGTAATAACTTTACCAATTGGTTCGCCTCGTTCAACAAGCAGGAAAATTGCTCTCTTCGTTCCCCGTCCTTGGTACCGACATTGTTGCCAGCATAGGTAACAAGCTATTCACTCACATGCCTCCATGTCACGGCTGTGCAAGATGTCACCACCCTTCCTACTTTCAACCCACATGGTGGGCCCATAACCCACAGGTTCACTGGATCGAAACCCGACTCTTCTTTACAACCCGGATTCTAATGTATTAGTTGCACCTGGCTTCGTATGTGATTCACGAGCTAAATTCTATACCATTAATCATTCTAGAATAAAACACCATGTTATTCTCGTCGTTCTGACCCCCATTCCAGCTTCTGTCTAGTCATCAAAGGATTGCCTACCCGTTTGAAACTTTGGTACCATCGTATATTGCACTCAACGAATTCACTGAATTACAACTCGTGGGGTACCTCGTGTATTTCCCATTGAGTTCACCGTCAGATGCCCAACCTTGTGGATATGCGTTCTTCCGGAGTTTTTCCCCTTGGTCGCGTTCGTAGGACGATGGAGATCTCGAAGAAAGGATGACGACTTGATCATGGTGACTTGAAGCAGAGAAGTGAAGACATCAACGAAAGGGATCAACCTCTTCGAAAGGGCAGGCAAGACCGAGAAGACTCGTTAGAATTTCGTAACCAGAACCTTCCCTCTTTATTCCGCCTCTTAAATCTCAGGACGAGATTTCTTGTAGTGGAGGAGAATTGTGACGCCCGGATAAGTAAGCTACAGTAACTCTACTAATGATGCCATGTCACCACAATCACTGTTGATAAGCTCGCGTTGATTCAAACCCCGTTCAAATTCAAATTTAAAATCAAGTCAAACTATAATTTTTTTTCAAATGTCAAAACTAAAATGTTCACGGTGTGGAAAATAATCCCTGGATATTTACCATGTTGAAACCCATATTTTAAAGGTTTTTAAATGACCTTAAATGTTCTAAACAGTAGCAAAAACAACTGTTTAAATGCCTTTGGTATTTTATAAAATACTAAACTATTTTATGTCAGGGTAAAACTTTTTGTAATTGTGGATTGTTCTGAAACATTATTTTAGGGGTTATAGTCATATTTTACTAAACTAAAAATAAAGTGCAACTAAAATAAAACAGAAAAGAAATAGAAAACAAAAGGAAAAAGACAAAAGAAAAATCAAAACAAAACTAATCTACTGGGCCATGTGACCCATTAGCCCAAGAAAACGGCCCAGCCCACCCCTGCCATCCCCTTCCCATCGCTACAGGGAACGGAGGGGGCCGTGGCAGCCATCCACGGTGCCTTGGCCGCGGTGGCGGCCATCGGCGACCCCTGCCCCTCCTACAAGGCCCCGTCAATGCCCCGGAAACCCTAGCCCCCTCGCAGTCCTTCCCCCCTCGCGCCCTTGGCTCTCTCTCTCTCGCGCGCCCAGCTGAGCCCCTCGTCGCTGCCGTCCCTTCACCGCCACGGCCAGCCAAGGCGCCCAGGAGGACCACCGTCGTCGTCCTCTTCGGCTACGGGGGCGCGTTCAAGCCCGGAGCCACCACATCGACTTGATCGACGCCATCTTCTTCCTCGGTCGTCGCCGCTGTTCTTCATCGATCCGTCGCCTCTGCAGCTCCTAAGCCACCAATGGGCCTCCGTGTGCCTCCGCGGTGAGCTCCTTGTCCGATTCCCCCTCTTCTCTGGCTCGATCCGTTCCGTTTGTGGCCGTCCCGTGAGCTTTGTCCACCATGGCAAAAGTTCAGTGTCCGCGTACGTGCACGCTGCTGCTCCTCTGTTGCTGATGCGTGTTGCTGCTGCTTTCTACCTACTGTTGCTTGCTACTGCTCGCGCCGTCACGCTGTGCCCACGCTCGCTGGCCTCTGGCACGACCGGTTGCGCCCGGCCGCGCCTACGCGCGTGCCCGCCTTCGCGTGGCCTCGCCCCCATGCGTGCTCCCGCGTCGCATCACGACCGCTGCTCCTGCTGATTGTTGTTGCCGCTAGGTGCTTCTTCTCCTAGCTGTCGCTGCTTGCTGCTCTTCCGGCTGCCTTGTGCGTTGCTGCTTCTCTTACTCCACTGCTTGTTCCTGC
Organism: Triticum dicoccoides; assembly: GCF_002162155.2. NCBI lineage: Eukaryota > Viridiplantae > Streptophyta > Magnoliopsida > Poales > Poaceae > Triticum > Triticum dicoccoides. The sequence goes on from NC_041393.1 coordinate 147,383,107, forward strand.
TGCTACCTAGCCGCTGCTTCTGCTGATGTTTTGCTATTGTTACTCTGCTTTGCTAGCTGCCTGCTATTACGCTAATGCTAATGGCCATGGCCGGGCACATGCTTGTGTGCGTGTTTGTGCAAAGCCACCAACAGCCGGCCGATGCAAATTAGCTTAGGGGCTGATTACTAGTTAGGTTAACTGCTAACCAATGACAATGGCCCCCACTCTTAGTTAATCTAATTAAATTCGAGTCTAGTTAACCTTAGACAATGACATGTGGGACCCTCTTACACTATTCATATGTTGACCAGTCAACATTTGACCGGGTCAACCCAACCCCGCTGACCCCACCTGTCATACACTATGGCTACAATAGCACTAGGTGACAAAATTATAATCTATTTTATTTTTGAATTAAATAAATTCTAAAAATGATAAAATCTTTAAAAATTAATGTAAAGTAAACCGTAGCTCGGATGGAAAAACTTTGTATATGAAAGTTGCTCAGAACGAAGAGACAAATCCAGATACGCAGCCAGTTCGTCCGCCACGCGTCCCTAGCATAGTGAACCTGCAACATTTCACCTTCGGTTCATCTGTCCGAAAACGCGAAACGCTGGGGATATTTTCCCAGATGTTTCCCCCCTTCGCCGGTATCACCTACTACCGCGTTAGGGCAAACCTAACACCGCGTATTGTCTTGTTACGCTTTGTGATGCTTTGATTGCTCTGTTATTTATTGTGTTCCCTCTCCGTTACTTCTTTCCGATAGACCACGAGACTGCCGGCGACCCCCAGTTCGACTACGGTGTTGACGACTTGTCCTTCTTGCCAGAGCAACCAGGCAAGCCCCCCCCCCCCCTTGATCACCAGATATCGCCTATTCTTCTCTATACTGCTTGTATTAGAGTAGTGTAGCATGTTACTGTCCGGTTACTCCTATTCTGTTGCATAGCCTGTCATTGTTGCTACAGTCATTGATACCTTACCCGCAATCCTAAATGCTTAGTATAGGATGCTAGTTTATCATCATTGGCCCTACATTCTTGTCAGTCTGCCTTGCTATACTATTGGGCCGTGATCACTCGGGAGGTGATCACGGGTATATACTATACATATATACATACTACAGATGGTGACTAAAGTCGGGTCCGCTCAAAGAGTACCCGCGAGTGATTCACGGATTGGGGGCTGAAAGGACCTTTGTCCCGACGGCCCTCTGTGTGGATCTTTGTGGCGGAGCGACAGGGCAGGTTGAGACCACCTAGGCGAGAGGTGGGCCTGGCCCTGGTCGACGTCCGTGGTTGCTTCATAATAACACGCTTAACGAGATCTTGGTATTTGATCTGAGTCTGGCCATTTGGTCTATACGCGCTAACCAACTACGTGGGAAAGATATGGGCACTCGACGTCGTGGTATCAGCCGAAGCCTTCTAGACGTCAGCGACTGAGCGGCACGTGCCGGATTGGAACGTAAGCCTGCTCTTGTATTAGGGGGCTAGTTCTGCTTTCGGCCGCCCACGCAACATTCAGGTGTGCAATGGGCGATGGGCCCAGACCCCTGCGCCATAGGAGTTAGACCGGCGTGCTGACCTCTCTGTTAGGCCTAGGTGGGGCTGCGACGTGTTGATCTTCCGAGGCCGGGCATGACCCAGGAAAGTGTGTCTGGCCAAATGGGATCAAGCGTGTTGGGTTATGTGGTGCACCCCTGCAGGGAAGTTTATCTATTCGAATAGTCGTGTCCCTCGGTAAAAGGATGACCCGGAGTTGTACCTTGACCTTATGACAACTAGAACCGGATACTTAATAAAACACACCCAGACAAGTTCCACAAATAACCCGGTGATCGCTTTTCCACAGGGCGACGAGGGGAGGATCGCCGGGTAGGATTATGCTATGCGATGCTAGTTGGAGGACTTCAATCTACTCTCTTCTACATGCTGCAAGACGGAGGCTGCCAGAAGTGTAGTCTTCGATAGGATTAGCTATCCCCCTCTTATTCTGGCATTCTGCAGTTCAGTCCACCGATATGGCCCTTTACACATATACCCATGCATATGTAGTGTAGATCCTTGCTTGCGAGTACTTTGGATGAGTACTCACGGTTGCTTTCTCCCCCCTTTTCCCCCCTTTCCTTTCTTTCTGGTTGTCACAACCAGATGTTGGAGTCCAGGAGCCAGATGCCACCGTCGACGACGACTCCTACTACGCTGGAGGTGCCTACTAGTACGTGCAGGCTGCTGACGACGACCAGGAGTAGTTTAGGAGTATCCCAGGCAGGAGGCATGTGCCTCTTTCGATCTGTATCCTAGTTTGTGCTAGCCTTCTTAAGGCAAACTTGTTTAACTTATGTCTGTACTCAGATATTGTTGCTTCCGCTAACTCGTCTATGATCGAGCACTTGTATTCGAGCCCTCGAGGCCCTGGCTTGTAATATGTTGCTTGTATGACTTATTTATGTTTTTAGAGTTGTGTTGTGATATCTTCCCATGAGTCCCTGATCTTGATCGTACACGTTTGCGTGCATGATTAGTGTACGATTGAATCGGGGGCGTCACAAGTGGTAACTTATCCAACCCAATTACTATTGATGATATCTATTCTCTTGGGAAGGATAAGGTCGGCAATGTGTTTGCCGAGTTTGTTGGTACTCAAAGTGGTGTCAAGAAAAGAACCATTTGGGTTGCCAAGCCTATTGTGACTAACCTCTTAGGACCCAACTTGGTTGGGGACCAACAAGCTGAAACTTGATCAATAGGTGTTGCTGGAGGGCATTGGAGACTTGGCTACATTATGAAGAATTAAGGGGACTTCATCATTCTTTTTGTCTCAAGCCAAGTCAATTGGATTATCAAGTTTCTATCTTATATCCAATGTGCCTCCTTGCGGTAACTTGTACTTAAATTGTTTACTTTGAAAGTTACTTGCCCCCTTGCATGTTTTGGTTTTGTTCCTTGCATGTGTTTGTATATGTTGCGCTTCCAACTTGCTTATCTTGAGGAATCAAGTATGTGTGTGTTGGTTTGCACATCATGTACGTGTGCGTCGTGCATTGAGCCTTTTGCTTCTTGTTTGTATCCTAGTTGGCTCATGTGAGAGATCAATGGAACATTCCATTTTGGGGGAGTGATGTGCTCTGTGCACCTCACAATCCTATAAATGTGTGTACATGAGGAATACCATCTAGTATTGATATTGCAAGATTATCTAGTCGCTAGGTGGTATATCTCTCATGAGAAATTCAAATTCTAAAAATTCCATTGATTATCTCATGTTGGATCCTCTTATTGCCTCTTGTTAAGTTCTTATTGGTATCACATAATGGGGGAGTAATATGCTATGTGCATATTACAAGCCTAGAAAATGTGTACATTTGAGATATTGTCTCCTAGAATTGATATTGTAAATTTTATTGTTCCTAGGTGACATGTTAGCTCTACAAGTGGCAATTTGCTTGTGTTTGTTGTGAAGATGATGTTTGATATCCTTGTTATTTACCACCGGGAATTATTTCCAAATACTTCTTGTCTTTTGACAAGTGGTAGTCACTTATGTGTGGTAGAATTTTTTTGATCATCTTTACATTGGCTTTTGTTTTTATTTGCCTTTTCTCTTGCCAAGGGTTGTGTCAACTCCCGTTGTCTTCCATAACACTTGTGGATCTTGTTAATTTCTTGTTCTTGTCTAGTGTTTTCTAGATATAGTGAAAGTGGTGATCCCACCTTGTGCATTTTGTATTCAAAAGAAAATTCTCTATAGTGCACAATTCGTGGGGGAGCTATCCTATTTTCTTTAGAACACTCTTCTTGTGATCCTTATCAAGTGTGTGTTGGTGGAAGGCAAGTCGTTTTCTTTTGGTACCTTGTGCCATCATGAAACTTTGTTGAGAGCTTGGTTTGTTTTGAACCACCCTCTCTTTGGGAGTTTGACATCTTTAATTTAGTGTGTATCAATGGATATCTCATTCCTTGATGTATCTTTAATGATATCTTCCAAGTGATGATTTCTCCACTTGGTATCCTTTTCACTTGTCATTTCTTTGTCTTTTGGTTTTGGGTTTTGAAAGTCTTGAGCATGCATGTTTACTTCATGTATTTTACTTGGCTTGCTTTCCTTCTTTAACTCAGTATATAGGGGAAACTCCACCTAGTCTCAATTTGCGATGCCTTTGACACACCCATCAAAGGCATCTCAAAGCATCCCACCTAGTCTCTTGTTGCTAGTTGCGATGCCTTTGATGGGTGTGTGTTTGGACTTCATTTATATTCAATAAGACCATATCCAGCCAAGTGCTATGCTTTCAAGCAAATATCTTATTGGTATATTTATGACTTCCTTGTGGATATCTTGTTCCTTCGTGTTGTAACTATTTCGGGTGTACATCCTTCTTTGTAGATATATATATCATCATGATTTCGTCTACATAGAACCTTATACACTTGAGAGAAATTACATCTCTAGTTGATATCCTTTCTTTCACGTCCACCTTGTCTTCCTTATGTTATTTCTTTGGTGGCTCCGTGAAAGCTTTTGCCTTGAGTGTGTGTCCTCTATCATTGCATCTTGTTGCACTCTTGTGTGGTGAAGATTATTTTCCTCTTGCTTATCTTTACGAGGCTTTTTCCATCTTAATTGGTATCCCTCGTCTTGATGAGCCTCTCTTCCTCTATCTTCACCACGGGTTGTCACAAGCATAGGTTCTCTTCTGCTTATTAGTAAGCTTGTGAACCCATTCGCCAGTTGTGTGTGGGAATGATAGGCCTTGCACTGTGTGCCTCATTCTTTCAAGACTATGTTGATGCTTAATGCTCATCCTAATTTTAGTCTTCTCAAGTGCTTCGCCATGACTCACACACATTATTTTGGCTGAGCCTATTCTTAAGTTGCCTCTTTCACATGTTGCTCAACCATGTGCTTGTTGCAAGCGCTAGGCTTTGTTTCATATATGCTCACTTGCACTGGATGTGAGTTTCTATTGATTTTGGGGGAGCTATGATCCTATTTTGTGCACTTTGTATTCAAATACAAAATTTCTTATGTGTGCACAAATCATGGGGAGCTTCTCTAGTTTCTTTAGAACACTCCTTTGCGCTTATCATAATATCTTTATTCTTGTGGCATGTAGGATCATTGGTCTAGTTGGTTCGATTGATATCCGTTGATTGCTTGCTTCAATTGGTATCTTCAGATTGCTTGTGTCTCTCTTTGTTATGTCTTTGTGGCATATCTTTCTTTTGCAATCTTTGGGCCTTAATATAGTATGTCTTCCTCCAAGTATTTACCATTGGATATGTGTATTGCATTCCACTCTCTTTTTGAGAGATACACAATTTATGGAGGAACACTGTTTATTTTGGCCTTCTAAGCTTTTCACCCATTTTGGCAATCGATGCCAATGGGGGAGGAGTTTCAGAGAGTTTTGTGGAGAAGTCTTCTGAGTTTTCTCCTTGCTTTGGTTTTGGTTCCTAAGCTTTTGCATCTCATTCTCATGCATCATTGGTTGTTGCATTGCAAGGTGATGCATAATTCCTTGTATAAACTCTCTTGAAAGTGATTGTCATCAATTACCAAAATGGGGGAGCTTGAAAGAACATGTGGTGACCCCATGTTTGGTTTTGGCAATTGATGACAATCTTTATGGACTAATGGTTGTCTTGAGTTATATTTGAAGGATTTGTCCATAGGCTTTTCTTGAAGTCCATGTGTTGGTTTCAAGGAGTTTATGAGTTGACCAAGGTGCTATTAAGGAATTATCCAAAGATTGGTCATGTGAGTGTTGAGCTTATTGCAAGCATGTCTTGAAGAAGAAGGTTGTGTGAGCATTCATGTTTACCTTCAAGACATCATCCAAATGAAGAGAGTTGCAAAGATTCAAGGTTGATCAAGAGTAAGTCAAGAGTGAATCAAGTTGATCAACTCACAAAGCGTAGAAGATGTACCGAGAGGGATCAAGTGATCCCATGGTATGGTAAGCATTGTCCATTGCACTTTGTGTACTAACCTATTGTCTATGTGAGAGTTCTATGTGGGGTTAGGTACGTATCCATGGGCTTGCGTCAAGAGGAAGATATCATACAACCCATGGAAAGGATGACATCAAGTGGTGATCGTCATCAAGATTATTGTGTGCAAGTTCAAGTGGAGCATCATGAAGAGATCAAGTGATTGAATCTTTCCATCCATTGTGGTGTCAATGGACTTGTGAAGATGTGCCGAAGAGTGGCTCACCCATAGTGAACTATGGGGGAGCAATCATCTAGTCTTTATCGAGCCAACGCAATCGAGAAAGGTGGTCCAACTTGAGGGAGTCAAGATTGTCATCATCTAGCTCAAGTGGACCATGTGCAAGGCAAAGGTTTGCCCTTGGTAGGTTTTCTATTTTACCGGTCTCGTGGTGGTAGTTGGGAGACCGGGTTATAGGATCGTTTGCCATACTATCAAGGGGGCTCTCAAGTTGGTAGCTTGATCGTATCGTTAGTAGAGAGCTCAAACCATTGCATACTTGCATCATGTTTCTTGGTTCTTGTTTGGTTCTCTTTGTGAGTCTTATAGCTTATGGTCATCTTGATGACAAGCTTGAGTTCATCGAAAATGGAGTTCGCATGCGTCTTCTATGATGTTTTCGGTGTTGGAGGTTTTATCGTTCTTATCTGAGGAAGGGTTCTCACCATTTTCTTATGGGCCTTTTCTAATTTGCTTCTTATTGATATTTCTTTAAAGATTGTGTTATCCCTTGCCTCTAGCTTTCCAACAAACTTGGTTTCATCGAATTCAGAGTCCGTTTGCAAAAGTTGTGGCAGTTTTGGTGTTCTGAAAAGGCTGCAGCGGTACTACCGCGAATTGGAGCGGATGTAATTTTTTACTACCGCTCCAGAGCGGTACTATCGCAGCTCCTACAGCGGTAGTACCGCTCAGGACCAAAAACTCGTCCCAAGTCCTGCGGTGGTAGGCCCGGATGTAATTTTTTAGTACCGCTCGCAAGCAGTAGTACCGCTACCCTTAGCAGTAGTACCGCTACCCCTAGCGGTAGTACCGTGAGGTCAAGTGGTACTACCGCTCCGACGGTTCTTCTGGCCTTTTTGCCTCCTCGATGTTGTGTTTCAAAGGGGTACTACCGCCCTAGCGGTAGTACCGCTCCTTGGAGCGGTAGTACCGCTCTGTGCGAGCTGTGAGCATAACGGTTGGATTTTTTCCCACCTATAAAAGGGGGTGTTCTTCCCCAATGAACCTTATCCTTTGAGCTCGTGTTCTTCCCCCATTGATGACCTTCTTCGAGCTTGCTAACTCTTAATTCCTCCATGGATTCTTGCTAGTTTTTGAGGGAAAGGAGAGAGGAGATCTAGATCCACGTTTCCACCAATCACTTTCTCCTCTAAGTGAAGGGAACCCCTTGGATCTAGATCTTGGAGTTCTTCGTGTTCTTCTTTCGTTCTTCCTCTCATTTTCCTCCCTAGCATTAGTTGCTTTGGTGGGATTTGGGAGAGAAGGACTTGGACACTCCGTGTGCCTTGCCATTGCATTTGGTGCATCGGTTTGAGTTCTCCACGTGATACGTGGAAGTTACAAGTTGAGAAGCTTATTACTCTTGGGTGCTTGGTGCCCTTGAGCTTGTTCCTCTTGGGTGCTCGGGCGCCCGAGACGGTTGGTGGTGTTCGGAGCTCAATCATTGTGGTGTAAAGCTTCGGGCAAGCGTCGGGGTCTCCAATTAGGTTGTGGAGATCGCCCCGAGCAATTTGACGGGTTCCGGTGACCGCCCCCAAGGGTTGCCAAAGTGTACGGGTTCGGTGACCGCCCCCAAGGGTTGCCATTTGTACAGGTTCGGTGACCGCCCTCAAGGGTCCCTTAGTGGAATCACGACATCTTGCATTGTGCGAGGGCGTGAGGAGATTACAGTGGCCCTAGTGGCTTCTTGGGGAGCATTGTGCCTCCACACCGCTCCAAACGGAGATTAGCATCCGCAAGGGTGTGAACTTCGGGATACATCGTCGTCTCCGCGTGCCTCGGTTATCTCTTACCCGAGCCCTTTACTTATGCACTTTACTTTGTGATAGCCATATTGTTCTTTGTCATATATCTTGCTATCACATAGTTGCTTATATTGCTTAGCATAAGTTGTTGGT